>NC_079444.1:23812687-23862687 GCF_903798145.1 Danio aesculapii
TAAATGTGGACTCCAGAGAGGCGACGGCCCCGGTGCCACTCTGAACGTGAGAGGTCATTCCTCCGTTTCATACTCATTCGTCACGTCTCGCCAGCGGCTCAGGTGTGCAGATGTCTGCTGAGTAAGACTGATATCGGAGATTCGCCAGTCAGCTGGCTGTGAAGTAGAATACGCCGGGACAGCAGGTCGGGGACGCAAGCGCAACGGGACATGATTAAGGCGGAGGTGAGAGGTGTAAGGGTCTGTTGGACTCCAATGATAGATAGAGACCGCAGGAGTGTGACGGCAACATGGAGGTTGGAGTCCCGAACTCTTTGTTTTAAAAGAACACTACACTTTTTTTGTGGAGTTTTAGCTTAGCATAAATCATTGAATTAGATTAGCCCATTAGCTAATTACCATTTTGGTATGTTTCCTTTTTGAAGCTTGACTCAACTTAAAATTGTAAGGCAACCTAAAAGTTACTTTTGAAAGTAATGCATTACAATATTGAGTTACTCCCCCAAAATAGTAACTAGTTGCATTACTTAGTTACTTTTTGTGGTAAATAATGTGTTATATTACTTTTGAGCTACTTTTGCGTTACTTTTATTACCTGGCTGAGGTTTGATCCCTATCAGAACTTGCTTTTTTTGCAGTTAGCAACGCATTGTATAACCTTCATTCATTTAAGAAAAAAAATAAAATAAATAAATGAAAAAAAAAAAAAAAAAAAAAAATATATATATATATATATATATATATAAGGATAATGTTATCAGAGAACTTCCTGACCCCGGAGCTATATATGGTGTATATACTTATATTATTGTTAAGTTTAAAGCAATGCATTTGCTACTTTTGAACTACAGTATTTGTCTTAAGTAAAATCAATGTCCATTGAGAATCCCCTTTTCCTTTTCTTCGATGCGCTCAAAATAATGAACACATTCTCTCAATGACTTCGTGATTCATTGTGCCTTAAATTTTAATTCAGCAATTTATTTTTTAAAAGCAAATTAATTAAGCTAAAATGTAACTCGCATTACATTTTCAGAAACATAACTCAAATATTATTACTTATTTTTTAAAAGTAAAAGTGCGTTACTTTACTCATTACTTAGAAAAGTAATATTATTATGTAACTCATGTTACTTGAAACATGTTACCCCTAACACTGTTTATTAGTTGACTCAATTGGTGTAGTTGTCATTTACAATCAAGGAACATTTATGATTATTACAGGACATTTTAAAGTTGAATCACAGTAATGAGGTTAACAAATAAATTTAACATTGGTAACAATTTGGTAATACCCCAGTTGTGGTATTGAAATACATTCTTATTAATCTGAACTCTTCAAAACATTTTCTTAAACGTGGCCTCCGGCCAATACCAGTCTAAATTACTACAGCACTAATACTAATGTTCAAAAGGGGACTCTTATTAATGACACCAGCAGGGGGTGCTCAACCTGTAGTCTGTGTGGGACCTAATGCCCCAGTATATTGATGGGAACTCTATCCTGCTCAGTGAGCACAGTCTTTCGGATGAGACGTTAACCGATTTGCATTTTATTTTCTGAATGATGTGATGTGCAATGTGTTCTGGTGGTTGAGGAATTGTATATATTTTGGAATGGACTGCTAGTTATAAAGCTGAACTGATGGACCAAAACTCTGAAGGAAAGTGGTCTTTCTGGAAGAAATTTGAACACCCCTGCAATTTTTAAAGTGGCTTTCAAACTGACAGTGACTTTGTGGGCAAGTAAGAACACATACCAGCAAGCAACAGCACCGCCTTAATGGATTTAACTTGATTTAATCACTGTCAGTGTGAACGCCCCTTGAGAGTGTAACATTGTTCTCATCTTCTTAAGCAGCAGGTTTCAAGTAAAATGATTTACCCTCTCCGGGGTGTAAGACTCATTCTCACATTCACATCACTGATGCGTGTTCACTGCGGGAATTTCAGTGCTAGATTATAAATGGACCATTGGATGATCCATCTCTAAAACCTCTCGTTTCTTAGCCTCCAAGAGTGATGACTGATGTCTTTCGCTCTATTTGCCCCAGTAGGGTCACACAGAAAAATGACACTTTTCTAAAAAGGGCCACAGATGTTGCCTCTCTCTTTCCAACCACGTTATCACCGGCCAAATGTAGGCCAGTGATAAAAGAGCGAGACTGCGACGCCTGTTCAGAACATAAACTTGACTGGAAGAGAGATACGTATCAGAAAGTGAACGTCTGGGGTTGCCACAAGTGATCTTTAGTCATAACATGTGTCATTTTTTGCCCCATAATGATAATGCTACAGCTATTATAGCTATCCCTGCACTGTAAAACCCAAAAAGTAAAGGTAACTCAAACCGTTTGAGGAAACAGATTGCAACAAACCATTTAAGTTCAATAACTAATCTTAATGAGTACTGTGAACTTAACCCATTTGAGTAAATGAAGCAATTTGAGCACAGAAAAACACAATAAATGAAGAGAACCCAAACCAACTGAGTACTGTAAAACCCAATAACATAAGGCAACTCAAATCGTTTGAGGAAACCGATTGCTACAAACCATTTGAGTTTAAAAAACGAATCTATATGAGTACCGTGAACTTACTCCATTTAAGTTGAAGTAATGAGGTATATAATTAACTCATTACCTTCAACACTGAGTTCAAAACTCTTTTCAAATGAGTAGAATTAACTTTCAGTAAATTTTAAGTTCACTGCACTCATTTCATTTGATAAAGTTGACTGTTGGGTTTTACAGTGTGTAAAAATGTTTTGATAAATGATTTTGAACTTTTGAGACTTATTAAAGGAATAGTTTACTAAACATTTCTGTCATAATTTACTCATCTTATACTTGTTCCAGACCTGTTTCAGTTTCTTTCATCTGAACAAAAATGTTAGAACAGCAATTTACTCCATAGTATTTTTTTTGTTAGTCAAGGATACCAATGGCTGCTGGCTTCCAACATTATTCAGAATATCTGATAACTTAAGAAAGAAATTCATACAGATTTGAAACCACTTGAGTGTGAGTAAATGGTGAGGAATGTTTCATTCATCACTTTAATGAGACTTAAAAATTGTCTATCAGCCCTTGGGAAAATTAACCATGATTTAAATATCCAATACGCAATCTCTTTCTTTTTAACAGATGTCTAAAGATAGATGTCTTGGTTAAAACATAGTCCAAAACTAGACTAATCATTAAAGATTGGACAATCGACAGACTTCACATATGCAGTAATTCATTCTTCTGTATTTGACAAGTCTATTTTGGGACTTTTTTGGATGTTAGATTTTTAATGAAGCCTAAATGTACATTGTAAAAAAAAATATCTGTTAATTAACAGGTACTGTATTTTGTGATTCACAAGTTTTTTTTCTGTTTGTTTCCAGTAGTGATTTGCATAATAGGAGTTTTATCTCTGCTCCACTGCCTTTTGATGATGAAGATTCAACTCTGCAGTTTTAACAGAGTTATGTTTATTGACATTTTGTAGTTAAAGATAATATAATGTATAAGAAATAATATATAGACAAATAAGTCTGTAAAATAATGAAAAATCAACTGGCAGCTTATTACCAGGTTTTCATACCATACTTGACAACATCAACCCAGACAATTTATCACTTTAAACTATTATAAATGTCAATAAAAATTAAATGTTCTTACTTTTAGAAAAATATCAAGGTCTCAAAATGCAATTCAAATGTTTAGATGTCTACGTTTAGACGTCTATTAGATGTAATTTAAACAAAAAAAAAATGCTAGCTGCTATGTAGAATGATTACCATTTGTATAACTACAGTTTTACATGGTTATATCATGGTTAGTGTATAGAGCAAAACCATGGTTAATTTTGAGAAATGAGATGTTAGCCACAATGCAGCTAATGATGACATTTTACAATCAGTTATTCCTTTGTGTGGTTTTTGGATGGAGTTTTCACAAAAGTAAGTGTTAGCCTAAATTAATGGTCTCAAATTAAATTCCTGGAGGGTTGAAGCTCTGCATAGTTTAGCTCCAACCACCTCCAACTCACACCTGCTTAATAGTAGTCTTGAACACCTTGATTAGTTGGATCAGCTGTGTTTGATCAGGGTTGGAAAAACTGTGCTGAGTGCAAAACTGTGCTGAGCTGCGGCCCTCCAGGAATTGAGTTTGAGACCTATGGCCTAAATGCTTAATACAGCTAATGACAACATTTTTTAATTAGTTATTTCATTTGGGTGATGTTTTTGGATGAAGTTTTTCATAAATAAATGTAATAATTTTTATTTTCAGAAATGAGACGTTAGCCTAAATCGGTGGTCTCAAACTCAATTCCTGGAGGGCCACAGCTCTGCATAGCTTAGCTCCAACCACCTTCAACTCATTCATTCATTTTCCTTTCGGCTTAGTCCCTTTATTAATCCGGGGTCGCCACAGCGGAATGAACTGTCAACTTATCCAGCACGTTTTTTTAGGCAGCGGATGCCCTTCCAGCCACAACCCTGTGAAACATCCACACACACTCATTCACACTCATACACTACAGACAATTTAACCTACCCAATTCACCTGTACCACATGTCTTTGGACTGTGGGGGAAACCGGAGCACCAGGAGGAAACCCACGCGAATGCAGGGAAAACCGGCAAACTCCACACAGAAACACCAACTGAGCCGAGGCTCAACCCAGCGACCTTCTTGCTGTGATGCGACAGCACTACCTACCGCGCCACTGCGTCGCCCACCTTCAACTCACACCTGCTTAATAGTCTCTAGTAGTCTTGAACACCTTGACTAGTTGGATCAGCTGTGTTTGATTAGGGTTGGAGTAAAACTATGCTGCGGCCCTCCAGGAATCGAGACCTATGGCTTAGATGCTAAATGCAGCTAATGACGACCTTTTTCAATCAGTTATTTGTGCGATGTGTTTGGATGAAGCTTTTACAAAAGTGAATGTAAAAACGTTCACAAGGCTGTCGAAACTACTGAGATCAGCCCATGCCTGCCTCCTCCGACAACACTAATTCGAGCAAAATCCCAGTTTATTCCCAGCTCCAGAAGCGTGCCGTTGAGCGTCCCAACGTTTCGATTCTGTATGCAAGGTCATGCCTGCCATCTCCCCCTCCTGCCGTTTTACACCTGCCATACTTTATTTGCTCCCACATTAACTTTGCCTCAGAATTTCCCTTCCCATCTAAAACGCATTTACAGGTGGGAGAAACGTAAACAGGCTGGAGCTGCCTCATTAAACAACAGCACACACTCCCGCCACCCAAACAAACCAACTTTTATTCCCCAATTATCCCCTCATTCACTCGCCTCACGAACTTGTTTGTCCTCCATCCTTCCATCCGCATGACCTTTCAGAACAGCTCTGTAGGTTAAGCCGTGGGCTGATTCAGATATAGCGAACATAGATACATGTGAAGCATACATCTCGTTCGACCACCATCCCCCATCCCGAAATATAGGGACAGCGTTCTGACCAGATAACCTTCTCTTTTGCCAGCCTATACTTTCAAGGATAATTGTGTCCATGTCTTCTGAAAGAGCACAGAGAGTGAGGACATTACAGACAAATCACAATATAGCATCTGCACTTTAAAGAGAGAGCCTTTTAGGTTGAACCCCCTCTACAATTTGCACACTGTCCTTAACGCAAGAGACTATCTGCTTGTGTGCGTACATAAGTGTGTCTATACATCCTTATCTGGAGTGTGAGAGGCTGATTTAAGTGTATTTTAATGGCAGCAGGATACAACATTGGCTGTAAGAGTCTGTGTGTTGCGCGGGAGAGATGCGAAAGAGAGGCACATAAGGAGCTTTAATGGTCTGTGACAGCCCCAAAACTCCTCCACTATATTTCTCTTTCTCACTTGCATCCACATCCCCTGCTCTGCAGTCTTTTACCCCCTTTTTCTTTCTCTGACAGAAATCTGTAGGCCTGTCTCAGTTTCAGTAAAGGTGCCGACTATAAAGCCCCTGAGCACCTTATCTGCCCCCTGTGTCTGTCAGCAGGGATTTCTGATCGGTTTCTTCTCACACTTTAGAGCAGCTCAAAGCCACTTCATCTCTTTGGCTGAGAAAAACAGGCCTCAAACCTTCACACTGAGAGCAAGACCCCTCTTTTTAGGCTCCAAAAGCCAAATTAAGCCTCCTTGTGCCTTTCACTCAGATGCTGGTATGTGTGTTTATACACTGAAAAGTTCCTCAGAAGTCGGTTTGTCCATCCATCTGTCCGCACATCTGTTCACCCATACAATGAGATTCACCCACTACACTCGGTCTACTGCCAGTGCTTTTAGGCTGTCTGTTTGATAGTGCACTCCAAAAGTTTAAGTACAAAAGTACATTTCCTTTTAGCAGATGCACAATCCTATTCACTTCTGGGAAAATCGAGCAGACATTTTGATGACTCATCCTGCACTAAACAAAATGTTTTCCAATCAAAAGGTCTCTGGGATAGGAATGTCTTACTCCCTATACTATCTGAAGATAACCTAACTTACAGTAAATGCATACGTTTTTTTTTTTTTCGTCCAAATACACTTCTTGCTTTGTTTCTGTGAGTTACAATGAGTACGCTTACATGGACATCAATAATCCGATTTTTGATTCATCTAATCTGATAAAGGTCATAATCTAATTAAACAGAAATCAAATTAAGGCATGTGGAGTATGCCAATTTTTGCTGCATTATTAAAGTGCAGTACAGACATGTAAACTCCTTAATCAAACTATTACCTTTGTGTAGGATTTTCGCCACATTATACAACAGGATAGTCTATACATACACGGCTGTCTGACACTATTTGCTGCACGTACGGAGTCAGAGAATTCTCCCACATCGCAAAATGTGTCGTGCAGTATCAAATTCTATTAAAACAACAGTCTTATAGCAGTTCATACTCGCATCCAACATCTCGTTTGTCACGGAGGGCATGCATGAAATGTTCCTGAATGAAAGTGAAAGTGCCAAACTGCAGTTTAAGTCAACAAATTAAAAATGAAACACCCGAAATTACATGAAACTCCGGAGAAAATGTGGATAGCTTGGTGATGCAATGACATTAATTGAATTATGTGCTATAACATGTAAAGTAGGATTCAAAAAGCAACTCATGTAAACACCTTAATCATATTATTGTCTTATTCATCTCATCTCATTTTTATCTGCTTTTCGGGGGCCGGGTCGCAGGGCAGCAGTCTTAGGCGAGAATCCCTATCTTTCCTCTCCCCAGACACTTCCTTCAGCTCCTCCGGTGGTCCCAAGGTGTTCCTAGGCCAGCCGGGAGACATAGTCCCTCCAACGTGTCCTGGGTCTTCCCCGAGGCCTCCTCCCAGTGGGACATGCCTGATACACCCCCCTAGGTAGGTGTCAAGGAGGTATCCGAAACAGATGCCTGAGCCACCTCAGCTGACTTCCCTTGATATGGAGGAGCAGTGGCTCTACTCCGAGCTCCTCCCGGATGACAAAGCTCCTCACCCTATCTATAAGGGTGCACCCTGCATCCCTGCGAAGAAAGCTCATTTTGGCCAACTCATTTCCACTGCTGCCCTGCACCAATACACCTGTCAATTTCACGTTCCATCCTTTCCTCACTCATGAACAAAATACCAAGATCCTTGAACTCCTCCACCTGGGGTAAGGACTTTCCTCCAACCTGGAGATGACAAACCTTCTTTTTTCAGTGAAGCACCATGGCCTCGAACTTGGAGATGCTGATTCTCATCCCACCCGCGTCACATGTCCATGTTCAAGTCCATGAAGCCAACAGAACAACATCGTCTGCGGTAATTGATGCAGTTAACATGTGAAAGTTGAAGCACATTACATCTTAAACTCAGTATTATCCATAAAACCTAAAGGCAATGATTTGTTGAAAGGAAGCATATTTTTAGGACCTTCAAACAATCAAAGAGCTTGAGATTCAACTACAAAGTTCTGTTATAATTAATCCACCCTCATGTCCTAAACATGCATACTTTCTATAGTCTGATGAAAACAAATTTTTGGCAAGTGTTTCTTTAACTGTGGTCAATTCTCACTCATCTTTTGTGTTTTGCATAGACTAGGGGTGTCCTACATAGTTCAGGTCCAACTTCCTTTAACACACTTGCCTGGAAGTTTCTAGTATTGAAAGAGCTTGATAAGCTGATTCAGGTGTGTTTCATTTGGTTTGGAACTAAAATATGCAGGACACCGGCCATCCAGGACCAAGTTTTGGCAATGTTGGCATAGACAGACAATCGAAAAGGTTACAAACAACATGGACTTTCATTTTGGGCGAAGAGACCCTTTTAAACTATCACATTTTGCTTCCATCAATGTTTTTAACTATTCAATCTCTCTGACTTAATTCTAGTTCGTTTCAGGCTGATGGACTTGTCAGATATTTCCAGGAGAGCGGCATTCAAATCAACAAATTCCTGACAGACTTGTAAACTCGCACGGTTGGTGGTCTAATCTGAATCCCACCACAAATTGAATCCTAATATATTCCCCCTGAGGTCTGTACTTTTTTTTTTTTGTTTGCTTGTTTGGTTTTGGAAAACCACTTGATTAGACGAGTGCAACAGACAGATAAGAACTCATGAATAAATGGATATTAATGTCTGTGGTCTTGCAATCTATAACAATTTCAAATTTCAGGCTGCCTTGTTTTTCACTGCCAGATGAAAATAGTGTTGACTCTGTGCCATTCATATTAATTCAACCTCAAATCTTAATTTACTTCAGAGATGACCACCAAAACGGGGCACTATTTGATTTTATCATTCAGAAATTAAAAATCCAAATTTGCTTAAGATGAATATCGAACAATCTTTCAGATTAAATCTCCCCATTTAACTGCAATTCTCCAATTCAGAGATCTACTTATTTAAATGGCAGAAACCTTTAACTTTTGTATAATAAAAACAAAATGTTGAACCACCAGACTGTTATCACCATTTAAACAAGGATTTTCCCCAAGGGTCGCTTGCATTGGAGTCTTTGAACATGAAGAACAGGAGCGTTTGTGCAATGTCCATCACCAGTGAGTGGGCCGCTCTGGTCTAGATGACCCTATTGAGAGGGAGAGCTTTTATTCGAACGAGAGTCCACCCTCTCCCAGGCCCTGCCGAACAAATAGAGACTCTCGACAAAGGCTTTCTGCTTTCCCCCAAGTGTGTTGGTGAGAAATAATCAGCCCCTCATCCTCAGAGCATCTTCAACTCTGCGAGGCAGGAAAAGAAGTCTTGTAAGATGAATTACGTATGGTGAAAAAAAAAAAATCTGGAGAGAGAATGTGCTTCTTTTTCTCAGAAAGCTTTTCTCTGAGATAAGAAGTGGCCTATCCTGACAGCTCTCAAATCAGCCATTCTTGTTTCCCTGGACACTGTTACCATGTCAACCGCAGGAGTGCTCTGACCTTGCACTGGTGTTTACAGACACCAATTAAAAGTAGACATGACGACTGAGGACCGAGGTGGACACGTCAACTTGCAGAGTCAGCACAACACAAGTGCAAGAAGAAAGAAATAAACAATGTGAAGTATTAGTCATAAGTTGATATGTGGTCACTAGAGGTTTGTATTTCACAAAGAGTGCCAAATCAACATCGGGAACTTACACAAATTGATTTTGAGGGTTACACAGTCAAACACAGAAGTTTTACACAATAATGTTCAGAGTGGAGCCTGTTGGGCTTGATATTAGGAGCTTGATATGTGTTTACTTGGTTAATGTTTACAAACTTGTACCAGAAACTGCATTCTAAGCCCACATAATAACACATAAAAACTGATCAACGACAATAACTGGCACCAATCCTTAGAAATAAAGGTATGACAATTGTCAGTGGGGAGAAATCTTTTCAAAAGATACATTTGTACATTTCAAAAGGGTGCTCATGGGTGTGCCATCTTCACACCCTCAACACGCAGGATTGCCAAGACCATACTGAGGTAAACAGTGTAAGAATTTTCACCCAATTACATTTTACCATCCCAAATACTGTGGATTCAGAAAATAGCCATGGGTTCAGTGTGCCAGTTGGAATCTGACCGTCCTTGTTTTGCTGGTGTTTGTTCCTGTTTTCTTTGTTCTTATTTCTAGTTAATTTTTGTTTGTTTTTTACAGGTACTCATTGGTTCATTGATTATGTTCACCTGTATCTTGTTTAGTTGTACATTAGCCTTTATGTTTAGTTCAGTTTATTGGTTCTTGAAATTATTTTGTGTAAGACAAATTTTGCAGTTTCATTCTCCCAGTCTACACAGATGGCCACAATTTAGATTTTATTAACTCTTTTCCACCATTGATGAGATAACTCACAATATGACAACTCACAATATGAGATAATTCACAATACTGATTCCATACTGATTGACAAGATAACTCACCAATTAAGGGAAAACAATTCCCTGCCACTGATGATTTTTTTAGGCAATCCATGGCTGCATTCGAAATCGCCTACAACTCAGTAGGAACTGCATTTGAATTTAAATTTACTACTCAACCATTAGAAAAGTACGTTCTATATAGTATGAATGTCAGTAGTATGAATGGAACTCGGACGTACTACATCTGCCACTTTGTCATGATCACGTGACTTCACGTGAAATCAGTTGTGTCGCTTCACTCCCGTTCATGAATTCTCTCTGTTTTTCTAATTCTATGAATTCGGATATACGACTTGGCTCACATACTGATTTTAGCATACTATATGTAGTATGGAAATGTGGTTCCAGACACAGCCCATGTTTTAGGTATATTAGGCCCTAACGCATGTCCTGAGTGAGGACTTCATTGTTAGTAAAAAATTTTATAAATAAATTTATTAAATTTACTAAATAAATTTGAGAAAATTATTTTAATTTAACGATTATTTCACAATATTTTGCTAATACCTTGCTAAACATAAGTATGTAAAAAAGCCAGCACTTAAGCTTGAATTTTATTACAACGGCTGCTTCCAGTATAATAAAATAAATCTAAACAAAATATAAAGTAAATGTAAATCTGTGAACAAAACAAAAATTAATATTCAGTTTATTTTAAACAGAATATCGAGAGAAATGGAGAGAAGGGATATTTGCATTCAAGATCATTTTTGATTGTTTAAAAATATGCATACATTATTGAACAAAATTCAGCCATAAGTCTCTAAACAAAACTCAAAGTGTTAATGAAATCAGCATTTATGCAACAACAACTGCATAATTCAGTAGCATTGCTGTATTTGAATATGTTATGCGATGGTACATTGAGATTTATGCATGCAAATGTCAGACATCATGTTATCATCATGAAGGTTATCGCAATGGCATACTGGTAGGTACATATGCAAACAAGAGCCTCAACTTGGTCAAACTGTGCTGCTTTTCCATAGAATACCATATAAAGCAAGTCTGGTTTTCAGTCAGGTTTTGGATATAATGCATACATAAAATGCATACCATACATCTGTCTCATGTGAAATTTTAATGATTAGGAGCAAACAACAGAGACAGCCTCAGAGGTATACACAAACAACTACAAAACCCCATATTTGATTCCTTGTGGTCTTCAACCCATTCCAACTCCAGTGATCCATACCATGGCCATTCTGCAAAGCACTCATTAGAACATACTGATTTATTATACTTTCGGTGTGATGTGACGATCTCCCATTTCAATGCTTTGTGAGTGAGATTGATGGGTTTCTGCTGAAGCCCCTGACAGAGAGATTTACAGTGTCTGATCAGACCCTCCTCAGTCTACTGTTACTGCCCTCAGAGGACTCTCAAAGTTTAAAATAAATTACAACAGAGATTGCTCTGCCTGTTTATGTGTGGGAGTGTGTGTGTGTGTGTGTGTGTGTGTGTGTGTGTGTGTGTGTGTGTGTGTGTGTGAGGGAGAGAAAAGCAGTGTGTATTTCAAACAGACCCATTATATGTACCATATATTTACCTTTCCCAGTGTTTTTGTACGTTTACGACCCATCAGTCCTTGGCTTTGTGATGCGCACCATCAGTTAGTGAGCCAAACTTACAATCCACCTGAGCACTTTCTATTCTCTCAAAGTCAAAGTGCACTGGCATAACCTCCATGGAAAAACAAAACACCAAAAAAAAAACACATTGAACGGCTGCCAACAGGAAGTCCTCGTGTAATGAAGCATGAATGCTCAGCCAACAAACAGAAGCTCAATTCAGACGTCATAAGATAACCTCTCTTTCTGCTTCATTATATTCACACAGTGTGCTTAGTAATTGGCATATAAGCCAAGAACGCTTCCACTTTCCCATGGAGGACTCGATACTCAAACTGACCTTGCTCTTGGACAAAACAAGCACAGCTCTCTGTATGTTCTGTGAGTTTTGAAGCTTTGTTTTTTTTACTCAGTGTTTGTCCTTTCCTCAACTGATCCTCTTCAATGTCCATTAAAATTATATAACATAGTGTTTACCTCACAAGATTGCATGGTTTTGAATTTACTCTATATATACATTCATAGTTGAAGTCAGAATTATTAACCCCCCTTTGAATTTTTTTTCTTGTTTAAATATTTCCCAAATTATGTTTAACAGTGCAAATGTTCAGTATGTCTGATCATATTTTTTTCTTCTGGAGAAAGTCTTATTTCTTTTATTTTGGCTAGAATAAAAGCAGTTTTAATTTCTTTATGAACCATTTTAAGATTAAAATTATTAGCCCCTTTAAGCTATTTTTTTCCGACTGTCTCTCTTTCTCTGTCTCTCACTGTGGCCCATTTGACCTGCTGGCATGACTTTTCCTATCCTCTAGGCTGTTACAGCGATACTTCTGGATACAGACACGAGCGTGTGTCTGCAAAGTTTTCTCCACCGCGTCTATCATGGATCAGCTGTGATCGCTGCTGCCATTTATCGGTTTATGTTTTATAAGTTTTGTCTCAGGATCTTCTGTATAAACAGTGTGGTAGAAAGACAATTATGAAGTAACTCAGCAGGCACAGGACATCAACATGACGTTTGATTGACGTTGTAGCCCTACATCATGGGACACCATTTTTCCACCGCGTCTATCATGGATTAGCTGTGATCGCCGCTGCCGTTTATCGGTACCAGGCTTTACTCATCTGTGAACAGCACCAGCTCATAGAGCCAATCGCAGCCCTTACAGTTGAGCATGACCAATCAAAGGGGTGTATGAAAGGACTTTCTAAACAAGGATCAGAAAGCGAGCGGGATATTTATATTTGTTTATTTGCTATAAATGCTTGTGTTGTTTAAAGGTACAGTTTATATATCTGACTGTATTAAAGGACAAAATTGTATTACAAATAGTATATAAATATATTTAAACATTTTAATACAAGAATTGCTGTGCTGTGAAAAAAATATAAAACTGTGTATGGAAGGCATCGACAATGTACCGAGATATCGAATTGAACCAAATCGATGGCATGATAATCGTAACCGAACCGTATATATATATATATATATATATATATATATATATATATATATATATATATATATATATATTTATATATATGTGTGTGTGTGTGTGTATATATGGGCGTCATGGTGGCGCAGTGGTTAGCACGATCGCCTGCCTCACAGCAAGGTCACTGGTTCGCCTAAGAAACTTATTTAATGCAAAGCATATAAAAATGTGAGATGTGACTTTTTACACAAATCTCATATTTACAGTTAAATAACCCTAATCACTTCTGTAGTAAGTTTTGTCTCAGGATCTTCTGTATAAACAGTGTGGTAGAAAGACAATTAAGAAGTAACTCAGCAGGCACAGGACATCAACATGACGTTTGATTGACGTTGTACCCCAACATCATGGGACATTGCGTTTTGTTTGAAAATTAAAATCGGGATGGCATCAGAACCCGATGTCAGGCTGACGTCAATGTCTAATGTCAGACAGACGGTTACTTTTAGACAGTTTGGCTACTTTTCAATGCAATCTAAAACAACAAAATATCAACGTTTAATGATGTTACAGCTTGATGTTTTGTGGACGTTACCAATATGACATCTATCAGATGTTGGATTTTGGTTGTCACACCTGATGAATAAACGTCAGTATTTGACGTCAATAAGACGTTGGTTTAAGATGTTGGCTCGATGTTGGATTTTGGTCACTTTCCAACACAACCTAAAATCAACCAAATATCAACGTCATTTCATGTCATTATTGGACATCAAAATAACACTGTCCTGGTGATCTAAATCTAACCTAATATTAACGTCTTATGATGTTATGTGTCTGCTGGGAAACTTCATTAGTTCATCTGGTTTCCAGTGTGCTCGGGGTAGAGAGCAAGAAGATTGTTGGATGCAATGCTTTTAATGCACACACCTAACCCTGCCCCTAACCCCACCCCACACATTGACATCACTAGCTTCATTTAGTCTGTTGTATCTATGAGAGCATTAAACAATTTGTAGGGAACATGTCAACCGTTCCACAGTTCCTTCATGAAGCTTTCTTCAAGTGAGCTGGTAATCTATAATAAATCAATTTTAAAAGAGAGAAACATGAAAAATGTGCAGAGCAGCGGGTCAGGAGGATCAGAACTGAGAACTTCTGATCTAGGTGCTAGCATAAGTCTGATACCCATGTGAGACTAGACAAGGAAGGAAGGAAGAAAGGAAGGAAGGAAAGGCAGATGTAGATATAGGGTGGGGGTTATATGGGAAATAGATGAGTCCAATTACTAATCTGGGGATTGTCATATTTAGTTCTAAGAGGTGAGAGAGCCTGGAGTGTCTGTGTCTGAAGTGCGTGTCTCTGTTTTTGCATAGATGCAGTGAGAGCACAAACACTGAGTTCAAATCCATGGGTTTGTAGCTCTGATTCAACTGTGCGATTTCTCAAAATTTTTGATATGTCAGAAAAATCAATTATTTGCTTCTCCATCCCCAATCCCAATTAATTGCTTCTCCATTGCTTCTGTACACTTCATGAACACAGCTCAACAAAGCTGAAATTCAGCTCAGAATCCTACAAAACTCTTATAGTGTGTGTTCGGCATTAATTACTTAGGTAGTTGGCCGGTTTAATTTTATTGAATATGATGCCCAATTATTTCCAATTATGTGGGATTAAAAAATTATTCTGCAGGAAAACTTCTAAGAAAGTTCTACCACTTATTACCCAAAGATCAGATTTCACATGAAGAACAAGTGCTTTTCAGACAGAATAAGAGTGTTGCTACACCCAAAGGGAGTTGAATTACTTTGGAAATACTGTAGAAACCCACTTATTTCCATAACCTTCCATAATCTGACAGACCTGTGCAGGAGTGAGAAGGTTTTTGGATCAGCTGCGTGTTTTCAAATGCCTCCAGACAGTATTGAGAGGATTAGCTGCTTTCAAGCTGCCCAGTCATGTGGACTAACACTGTAAACACAGCAGTTTTGGGGAGGACAAAGAAATAGGATCAAAATACATGGAGATGCCATAAAACCTCTGAGACGAGGATGTGGAGGGGGGGCGGGGGGTGGGTCTACATTTTTGAGATGGATAAAAAGATTAAGCTAATGCTCTTTTGCTGTTTTTTTGTTTTGTTTTTTATTGTGGTTTATTGTTCATGCATACTAAGCTGGGAATCAAGGCCTCTTATTTAAATCCTGATTTAAATGCAAGGGACACACAATATATTTCTTTGGAGCTACACCTACAAATTGTTGTTAAAAGTAGATTCCGCAACCCATTTAATGCATATGGTTATTATCTAAAACTATCATAAGATGTAAAGTATATGTAAATAATACAATAAATATTTCAACTAGATAGACAGACGGACGGACGGACAGACAGACGGATGGACGTATATATATATATGCGCGTGTGTGTGTGTGTGTGTGTGTGTGTGTGTGTGTCTGTGTGTGTGTGTATGTGTGTGTGTATTTAGAGAAAAAGATTTGGCCTAGTATAGTTAGAATGTCTGTTATCCCTATTTACTTTGGGCCTATTAAAATAAAATAAAATGACATAAAATAAAATTTATTTAAATTAATTTAAAATAAATAACAAATGATAATTTGCACATTTTATGCATTGCATTGTGTTTAGGCTTAAAAAGATCTATAAATGACAAATTTAAACAAAATACAGTACACTACACACTAGCACAATATAACCAGTAGCCTTTCCCATTTCATTTCCATTTTCTAAATGTATTTATGTATTTTTGTGCACTGGAAGTTTCTTTAGTGGTGCAGAAATTATGCACTTTTTAATCTATGTATATTTGTGTATGCTCACCATGCATTGTGCCAGCTGGTGAATTTATTCTGGGTTATAAATATTTAACTTGGATGGGCTCTGCAACATCCTCAGTGGAACGAAGGCTGTGGGCACTCAGAAAAAAAAAAGAAAGAAACCCAGACAAACCCCCCACAGCTGTACATTTGTACCAGCCAAAGGTGAGAATGCTGACATGAGTCCCGGATGAACGTGGGTTTAGAGAAATGGATGGAGCATTTATTAAATTATTGCTTCATTTGGCTTTGAGATTGATTGGAGGTAAAATTCAGCGAGATAGTGGAGAACTCTCGTTTAAGTGGCCATTAGTCTACAGACACACTGTGAGTGAATCTCAGACAGTGATCGACCCTTCTGTATCTACTATATTTACTTGTTTTATTACCTTTCAGGTATTCATGCAAACATCTCTTGCAAACAAACAGGTCATGCATCTGGTGTACAAATTATGATCAATAAAAAGTGAACTCAGAAGCACTTGGAATGTGTTTTTAAATTCTCTTTTAAAAACAAACTGCCAATATAGACTGCTACATTCTAAGAGGGTGTTCAGAAGACAGTTTACAACAACAAAAGTTTTATTTTTGTGCCATTTCATTTAATAATTTATTTATTTTACAGGCATTGAACAGGCATTCATTTATTCATTCATTCATGCAAAAAAAAGGAGAGCCGACATATAGATAGACATAGAAGGACAGAGTGAAGTAGGCTTTGAGAGGTGGTGGGAAACCATATTTGAATCGAAAAGGAGAACAAAAACCAGGAAAATAAACCACAAAATAAACCACATACTATATATAATAAAGTATAATAATCACTCAATTAAATCACCTGCAATTATGAATGCAATATTGCATAGCTTGTCAGTGCAGTAGGACTCTGTGTAATAAATATTGCCCCTTCTGATTACAGAACCAGCTTTACTGACAAAATGCACACAATCAACTTTGATTAATAGCCGTACCTCATTCAAAACTTCAGATTTTGTGCAAATTCAACTTTCATACAACATCCAACCATACATGTGATTGTACAATAAGTCAATATACAATTATGAAACCTCATACATGTCTTATTCAAAAACAAAAACAAAAGAATACAGCAACTCTCACGTTCAAATTTCACATATAAAATAAATGTATTTATAGTTAATTTGCTTAGTAGTCTATATTTTTTCACCTCATTTCAGTTTATTATGCAATGTTTTACCTGTCAACCCTCAAGTTTTTCCCAGGATACTCCTGTATTTTGCAGTTCTATCCCACTATCATTCCGTAAAGGTAATTTCCCGTATTCCTCCCGTATTTTCAATCTTCCTATGAAGGGTGGCAAATAAACATGAAGGACCAATCCTAATTCTACCCCTTAGCCCTTCCCCTTACCCCTACCCTTCAGTATTTTTTGTCATTATTACGAATTTTTACAACAAATAAGCATATGTTTTAATATATTCATAACCACGTTTTTGTTTTACCTTCATGCTTTAAAAAAACACTAAAATAAAAACTGCTTAATTTCACAATGTCCATAATAATAAGTTATGTCCCACAACAGTCCCACAACATTCTGACACTCGAATACCCTGTCAGAAAAGTCCAGTGGCTGTGAATTACCTTTTAACAGTGTCTGCTATAATGTTAATGTTGCTTTTTGTGTGTTTACAGATGAATACGGCCACTGTGTAAAGACATAGTACAGTTACACTTGCGGTTTGAAGCAGATTGAAAGTCTGGGTTATACACATAATTAATAATAATAACATCTAAAGATGTCGATCTTAGTGGGTTTTTTCAAACACAACTAATTTTGTCCTAAATGAGCATAAAAAGTTAAGAAAGTGATCGGATGCTTGCTTCATAACTTTAGATGTGTGCATTTTTAAAGTGACACCTCTGTTATTTAATGTATTCAAACGAAATCATGACATGGAGTGTCTAAAATGCACACATTTTATAACTGAACTCATTTCCTCTATATAATGTACAAAGGGAATTTTGGGTACATCAACATATCTAGAGCTAGGCCATGGCTCTGACCTCCAAACATATCTTTCAATGCCACACTTCAACTCACAATAATGCCTTTCAGCACGTAATGCAGCAATAACAATGACTAGCTCTGTCTCTTTTGGGGCTTGTTAAGGAAGTACCATCAAAGTCTGAATTGATTCATTACTACCTGAGGTCTGAACACCTTGGGCGAACAATGGAAAAATCTAGAGAAAAAAATCAACAAACAAACGAAAAAAAGAAGAAGTTTCCATTTGCTGAGCGCAGCAGTATGATAATTGTCATGATTCATTTCATGTCACCCAGAGAGAGGTGATGGGTCGGCCCTTAGTGTAAAACTCATGCATCTGTTCAGCGGACCATGACGGAGCCACAATTACGAAACTCACCACATTAATTTATTCAACTTGGTATGTGAGCGGACTAAATCAAAGACCCCTATTGAAAGTGTGAATTGAAAAGCTACATATGCAGGTTCAACCAAAATAAGTGCCATGCAACTCCTACTTTTTTTTTTTTGTTGTTGTTGTATAATGAGCTTTAGCCGTGCCGCTAACAAAAGACATTTGGCCTCCGCAGGTAATTACAGAAACACATTACATTACCAGCATGGATAGTCTCTCTAAGCTTTCAGCACTGTCAAATTGATAAAGAAAAGCAGAGAAAAAAAGAAAAATGAGGAGGGGGGAGAAAAAAAAAAACAATAAACGCACAAATAACTCTTAGCGTGGTGTTTTGCTACCAAAGCAAATTATTTTGCCTAAGAATTATTTACTTCAGCGCAATGTCATAGCCTTGAATAAATAACATACTGTAAATTAAGATGAATGCAAATAAGACCAGAAAATAAATATTGAAAACAGCAGGACTCATTCATCTTCGGAGAGTCTGCTGTCTTGTGATTAGCGGCTGCTAGATGACTCATATACCCATGAGATGTTCATTTCCGACAACAGAAGCTTTTGGGAAGCAGAGTAGAGTGATACCAAGCACCTCAACAAACTTCTACTTCTTAGGGCGTACTCTCACTATGTACAGTTGCCTTGAACCGGGCCACAGCACGCTTGTCCCCCCTCCCATCTCCTCCGACGGCCCGCACTCACATTACATTTGGGCCTGGGCATGCTTATGTCATCGATGATGCGCAGGTCAGAAGCGCTCTCGCTCAGCACAGTGGAGATTTCTTCAGTTATATCGTTGTTTAAGTCATTTGACACGCAGTCAAATATTTCGCCGAACAGATCCGCCACTTTTGAAGCTCATAAACAATAAACAAGTCCTAGTGCTGCATGAATTAAGAGGTTTGCAGAAGGTGCGGAGCTTTTGTGCAGTGAGAGATTTGTATTTTTAATAATCTACAACAGTTTGCGTTCATTAGTAAGAATGATTAATTAACGCATATGAAACAGTCCCTTAAAAGTCACGTCTCGCTTTCAGTTTCGGGCTTTGGCACGTTTTGTATTCACACACAAGCGTATCGCGCCAAAGCCCAAGTGAACCGGGCTCTGGTACACCTCTTCCAACCGGGCAAGTGAACCGTGCCTGAGCCCGATTCAGAGCACTCACACTTCTCAAATGATCCGGGAAACAGACCTGGGCACGGTTCAGATAGCATAATGTGAGTACGGGATAAAACGGGATTGACCTGGTGTTACTCTGTGTGCTTTGATGAAGGACACTGTGATTGTTGCTCTTGTAGAGGGTAAATCAAGGCCATCTCCACAAGTTTCAAACTCTATGAAAAGACCAAGTCAGTGAAAATACAGTATGACCTTTAACTGAGTCAAGGCTGAGTCCTAAACCTTTTTTTTTTCCGTTGCATATACATCAACTGTCCTTATTAGGTGTAATGGTGTAGTTTTAGGTCTGTGTTTTGCATTGCTAGTGTTTTAATTGTGTCTGTGTGAGACAATATGAAGCACTTTGGTTAACTTGTGTTATTTTTAGACATGCTCCTGGTAGAGGTCTCACTTTACAGTATATTTATGTGGCCTTAACTACTATGTACGTGCATGCTGTGTTCACAATGTATTGCAGATTTCTGGCACTGTTGGTGTGGGATACGGGTAAGGTTGGGGACAGGTTTAAGGGCAGGTTAAGGTGTAAGGGATTGTAAGGGGTGTCCCAATTCTCTTTAGCTTGAAGGCGTAGGGTTAAGGAGAAGGGGTAGATACCCCTTCAAATGGAGATTTTTCAGGACAACACTCAAAACCAAGGGGTAAGAAAAATTCCCAGAATACACCAACCACAACAGCAGTATAGCTGCACCTGGAAGTAAGGAGATCCACCAATTAGTATATGTACAAACAAGCATATGTTTTCATATATTCATAACCACGTTCGTGTTTTACCATCATGCTTTAAAAAAAAAAAAAAAAAAAACGCTAAAATAAAAACGGCTAAATTCACTATCTATAATCCATAATAATATCTCCTGTATAGCAGTCTCACAACATTCTGATACTCAATGACACTTGAATACCCTGTCAGAAAAGTCTAGTGACTGGGAATTAGCTTTTTACAGCGTCTGCTATATGTTAATGTTGTTTTTTTTTTCAAATCCACCACAAAGGCACTATTTAGGTGGCACATACAATACAGTGTCTTATCCAAATGGGGTGTTTTAGAATACACTAGACGGCAAGGCAGCTCACTATGTTTCGTAAAAGCACAAGATAGCCACTAATGGGCAAAAAAATAAAAATAAAATAAACCAGCATGTTGTAGCTCATGGTATCCGTTGACTTTGCCTGCGGCCATAAACCTTCATCCTTCAGATATGACATGTATAGACCTGGCCTGAGTTCACTCCAACACACTCCTCACGTGCACACACATACACAACTTATGATTCTGAGCGAGAAAGCCCAAGGTTTTTTTTTTTGTATTTTTCATGGCCGGTGTCACAGAGGCACCATGCTCAGCGCTTTCTGATCAGAGGCACATGGGATCGAGATGCTGCCTCCGTCTCTTCTCTCCTGCAGATGAGTGTGGCTTTCACACAGATGCCTGGAGAGAGGAAGGGATATGAATATTTTCACGGCAGACAATGCATATTTCTGACACATAGCGCTTCGGTTCTCTGACACGACTGACAAAACGGAAGAGGAGAGGAAAGATCTGCCTCAGAACTGGGCTGTAAATGAGGTGCCCGACAGCGTGCTCTGTCTTTCTCACACACATACACACACACACACACACATTCGAAAAACCTATCCTGCTCATATCAGAACACAAGTACAACTTTTTATCAACTTTCTGATGGGTAAAAGAATCTCAGGAGAATTTAATGCTCCACTCGGGTCCACTTTTACTTTCTGAATAGCACAGCGAAAAATCAGTTTCTGAATTTGAATTTCAAATGAGGGTAAAATTTTGAATGAGAAGCACAGCTCTGCTTCTAAAGTCTGATTCAATGAGGCATGATGGGGAAAAAACTGATGCTATAGAAACTAGTTCTATTTTATATCTATCTTGATTTACTAAAATTGATTTGTAAAACATAATTAATAATTAATGAACTGAATAATACCAATTTTAGTGTGAATTATTATTCAATTTAACACATTTAATGGATTTATTTGATCCCTTATTATTTTATTAAAGTTGAATTTATATGTATCAAAGTTGAATTTATATGTAAATTTGATATGTATATAACTGACCTCACCTTACAAATACCTATGATAAAAGTTAATTTTTGGAAAGTGGAGACTTGTACATGATTTGAAAGCTAAACATATGCATATGACCTTCCATTGATGTATAGCTTGATAGGATTGGGCAATATTTGGCTACTGAATCTATTTGGAAATCTGGCGATTATGGCTTTAAGCATATCTACAGTGCTATTCCATCGTATGTCATGAGCTGTGGTTAATGCGTGTGGCTGCAGTTGTAGGAGCCTCTGCTTCTGGATGCGGCAACCCTTGAACTCTGGTAAAGAAAACATCGGTTACGTCACACTCACCCACCCCAAACGTGTGACGCACAACTCTGTCAGGTGTGTGCAAAAGCACTTGATGTGCGGTTCTACTCCAATCCTGCCTTTAATCTTCAGTGTTAAATTCACCCCCACGCTCCATCATAACATCACAACTTTCCACCTCGACAAGAAATCTCAATTTAGTCATAATTTAGTCTCATGAGATCTCATAGCCTGAGATCTCGTCACGTCCCTAGTAGTCAACATTTGAAGTGGATCAAAAAAGCTTTTTAAAATTATCTTATGATAATAATGGGTGTTTTTACAGTTTTAGGACAACTCTGATGAAAGGTTTTGATTTACTTCAAGTGTTGACTACTGTACTGCAAATATTGACCCTTTTCAAAAGACTGTTGTGATGCATTTAACGGTCATCATAATCTTAAATCCTTGAAAGTTTTTAATATTTAGAAATTTTTGAAAAACGTATAAATATTTATATGCATTTATGAATGTATTATATTATATTTGTAATCAAATTACAAAAACAAATTACTGCTTATTTGAGGTGTTTCTAATAAAGCATCTATGGGACTGAGAGTAAATCTGATGTTATTCTCTCCTCTGGCGGCCGTCAGTCTCACACAATTTGTTTTTTCTTTTTTCTGAAAGTCTTGATAACAACAACGCATAATTTTATTTTATTATTTCAGCAAATGGGTTAGTTAAAAAAATAAATAAATAAATTGTTGTACTCTCCCATTCACTGCGCTTTAAGTTTACCCAACCAAGACGCCTTCTGCTATTGAGAAACACAGAAATGTAAAAAGGGTCTATTGAGTAAATTGCTTGTTGTCCAAATTAACTTCCTACCAATGCATATTACTAATCAAAAGTTACAGTGTGACATTAATAAAATGTCTTAATGGAAGACGATCTTTTTTTAATGTGTTGTTGTTAAGGGTTTTTCTTTAATAAATAAAAAAAAAGATATATATATATATATATATATAATTTTGACAGAAACAATATACAAATATACCTGTGCAATTTAAACTGGATTTGTGGTCCAAAATCACAATCATACACAATACGAAATACTTTAAGAATTTATATTAATATTCCAAATAAACAAGCATAATATTTCAGTATTCAAAAAGTTATATTGTTTAAGATGTTGATAAATATGTATGTCAAATATATACATATAACAAGTATATTAATACGAATATTTAAAATCTTTAACTACATCATTAAAATTTGATGTACAGCATCACAACATTAAAAATTAACTTCAACAACGTCTCTATTTAACTTGAACTATGTATATGGGTAGCATTGGGTTGCATGATCACCTCACAGCAAGAAAGTCACTGGTTCGAGTCCTGGCTGGGCCAGTCGGCATTTCTTTGTGGAGTTTGTATGTTCTCCCCATGTTCGCTTGAGTTTCCTCTGAGTGCTCCGGTTTCCCCCACAATCCAAAGACATGTGGCTGGAAGGGCATCCGCTGTGTAAAACATGCTGGATAAGTTGGCGGTTTATTCCGCTGTGGCGATTCCTGATTAATTAAGGGACTAAGCTGAAAAGAAAATTAATGAATATCTAAAATATCTATTTTCCCCCAACAGTAAATCTACTTGGTGGCACGGTGGCTCAGTGGTTAGCACTGTTGCCTCAAAGCAAGAAGGCCACTGGTTTGAGTCCCAGCTGGGCCCGTTGTCATTTCTGTGTGGAGTTTGTATGTTTTCCCCGTTCTCTCCATCCTCCAGGAGCTCCGGTTTCCTCCACAGTTCAAAGACATGTACTAAAGGTGAATTGGGTAAACTAAATTGGTCGTAGTGAATGAGTGCGTGTGAGAGTGTATAAATGTTTCCCAGTACTGGGTTGCACATACAGGTAGTATACACCTCTCGCTCTTAAATTTTACATTAATCTTCAATTACCTTCCCTCATGCAGTGACCAACCACACTGCTACTCCATTTCAGCAGCGGTCTCAACATAAAACACAGTCCTAGGATATTTCCTGCAAGACCAAAAAAAAAAAAAAAGAAACTTATTCAACCCTGACCGGAAAGCCAGTTTTGTTCTTTCTTTACAAGGTTTCTTGAAGCACCGAAGGGGGCACTGAAAACACAGAGCTCTGACCGTATAAGAACGAGCATAAAAACCAAACAACCCCACACCTCACCGGGCCCAAAGCTCCATAAAACTCCTGTAAAACATCACGCTACAGAGCACAGGCAGTGTGCAGTGAGCCAGAAGACCAGAGCGTAATGCCTCTTGAGTGGAGAACAGGCCATGATCTTGGAGCACTAAATATTTAAAGCAGCCCTGATCTGCTCCAGGCTGCTCTGCTGCTGACAGAAAGGAGCAAACAGACATTAGCGGCCGTGTTATGTGTTTGTGTGGGCAAGGGCCGAGCTTTTATAAGTCCCACAGGAAAGTCTGAACGCGGTTCTGACTGACATCGCACCCTCCATCAAACAGAGAAACGGGGACATGAGACGAGAGGGCAGAGTTGTGTCAAAACTCAGAGCAACTGAGGAAAACTGCCTTATGACAAAACAGAATGATAAAGGCTTTTCGCATGACTGGCGTAAGACCTTCAAACGCACCTCTCAACACCAGAGCCACTTTGACCTCCGCATGAAAAGAGCAAGTAGATATAACGTCACGGAAGGATGATTTTTTTTCTTTAAAGAGTGCAAGTTGGAAAGAAAAAAAGAGAGAGGCGATTGTTAGCTGACACGACTTCATTATAAAGAACGGTGAGAATGATTACATTGAAGCCAATACTCAGATTTTAATACGATTTAGACAATACTCTGAAAAAGAGTCTACCATGTAAACAGCGATTTTTGATTACCTTAATCTGACTAAAATCATTTATTCTTTCATTTTCCTTTAGCTTAGTCTTTATTTCAGAGGTCTCCACAGAGGAATGAACCGCCAACTCATTCATTCAGTTATTTTCTCTTCGGCTTAATCCCTTTTTTAATCAGAGGTCGCCATAGCGTAATGAACCGTCAACTATTGTGGCATATGTTTAACACAGTGGATATTCTTCCAGCAGCAACCCAGTAGTGGGAAACACCCATACACTCTCATATTCACACACACACTCATACATTATGGCCATTTTAGTTTACTCAATTCACCTGAAACGCATGTATTTCGACTGTGGGGGAAACCAGAGCACCAAGAGGAAACCCACACAAATATGGAGAAAATGCCATCTCCACATAAAAATTCCAACTGGCCCAGCTGGCACTCAAACCAGCAGCATTCTTACTGTGAGGCGACAGTGTTAACCACTGAGCCACTGTGCCACCCTGACTAAATCATAATGGAACTAAAAAGAAATCAAATTAAGACATGTGGAGTGTTTCTATTTTAGTCGCATTATTGAAGTGCAAGCAGAAAACAATGACTATGCTGAGAATTCTGGAAGAAATGTAATAATGAAGTGCCTCGGTTTTGAAGTGATTTAGTCGTGGGAGCATAAATGAAAAGTTAGTGAATTAAATGGCAGAGGTGGCCTGTTGCTTGAGAAATTGTATCCACCATCGTCTGTTTGCAGAAATTAACTGCAGTTGAACTTGTTGCTAAAATTTAAAATCATGATGTCATGACAAACACAAACTGTTGTGGCATGAAATGCCAGAGGAAATTAGTGTTGAATGGTGACAATGTTATTAATCGAACTATGGACTATGTAACATGTAAAACGGGAACATGAAAGGAATATCCAAAAAGCAACTCATGTACACACCTTAATCATATGATTGTCTTATTTTAAGATAAGGGCGAATAATAGGATGACTGATGTCCATGTAAACGTAGTCAGTGATTCATTAAGGATTTCAAGAAGACTGATGTTTATATTAAAGTTGCCAGATCCTCATGAGGATACCTAAATATTTTACCTACCATCATGAAATTGGGTAATTTGTTGATTAATATTATTTTTTACAATTTATGAAAACATATGAACCCCAAACCCCAGCCGTAAACCTAACCATCATAGGGGGATTAGCACAAAAAAAAAAAAAAAAAAAAATATATATATATATATATATATATATATATATATATATATATATATATATATATATATATATATATTATACAGTATGTTCCTCAAATTTTGAGGCAGCAATAAAATAGCAAATTATGAATGAATGTAATAATTATTGATGCTTAAAAATATAATTCCAACAATATTATATTTAAGAAATCAGAACAAAATATCATATATATAGTGCTCAGCATAATTGAGTATTTGAACATAAATGAATCTTTTTATCCACTTCTCAGTGAATATAGGCAGTGTATTTCGGTGCATTTAAACAACAGATTTATTAAACAGATATATTTACTAAAATAATATTTTAGTCACCAAACATATTTAGAAATTGAAAGATAATACGATTCAATTTAAGCAAAATATTGTGAAAAACAATTACAACCTACAAAATATTAACACAATTGTTCAAATTTTTTGCTTCTCTTGATTTTTACTCTTTTTAAAATTTGTTTTAATATTTTTCTATAACATATACATTGGGTGTGCTAGTTTTTGGATCATTATCGTAAGTTTTTTTGTTAGATAAGCTCCAGATTTGGCTTCAGTACTGACTAATCTAATGTATATGCACAAATATAATATTGTATAGCTTCCTCTTAAAAATATGAATTTAACGGATTTGTGAGGACTGTACTTATATATGCTGAGCACTGTGTATTTACTTTTTCCTTCCTAAAATTTTCTGTGTAAGAAATAAACGTCAAAGGTACAGTTTCTCCAAAACTAACATCCTGTCATCATTTATTCACCCTTTACTTGTTCCGAGCCGCTTTGACTTTCTTTCTTCTACTGAACACAACAGAAGATATTTTAAGGAAAGATTAAAATCTATATCCACTGACTTTCATAGTATTGTTTTTCTTACTATGGAAATCAATGGTTACATGTTTTCAACTTTCTTCAAAATATCTTCTTTACTGTTCAACAAAAGAAAGAAGCTCATAAAGGTTTGGACTCACCTGAGGGGAGTAAATAGTGAGCAAGTATTCAATTTTGGGTGAACTATCCCTTTAATATGACACACTAATATCAAAAATGAATATTAATGACAGACCAAACATATTTTAAGCAAAAATCTACTATTGACTTGTTTTTTTTTTAATGGACAGATCCTCTAAAATAATTTAGAAACATTTTTACTCACGAATGGCTAGAAAATACACAATTAATCACAGGAACAACATGTAACCAATAATAAAACATGAAATAACTGTACGAATCAGAGTGAATTGTAAAACTTAATAATGTTTGCTACAACACACTCCAATAGTCTGTTATACTAACAACTTAAAAAATAACATAATGAATAAACCTACTAATATATCCTTGTGTAAACTATTTAACAGTGTTGCTGTCTCATTACCAGACGCTTTAAAAAAAAAGATCAGTAATTACACCCATGTTCAAACAGTGTCAGAAAGAAAAAAATACATTTCAAAACTGTGGCCTGCGAGGACAAGAACGAAAGTCCCAATTACAGGATCAAGGAAACCAATTTAGCTCAACAAAGCCAAAACGAACACTAGAGTAACAATGATAAGTAATTAACATGGAGACGACAGGGGTCAGAGATCACAAACGGACACACACAATCCACACCAACCCAAGACACAAAACCAGGACAGCACAGAGAAAGAGCAGAGCTGGAAAGAATAATCTTTCATTTCCGCTTTGATGAAAGACCAGAATAATTACCTTGACATGAAGGCTGAACTCATTCAAGTGGGACCTGAGAAACACGCAACTAATACCGCAACACGCCGCCATCTCTAAATGACTGATTTACTGACACATATTGCGGATGCAAATTGAGAAGAAAAGGATGACATCTTCACTCAGCGCTTCCCATAAAAAGACATTATGGCCTAGATCCACATGTATAAATATTCGCTTGCCAAGCACATCCGTCTTAATGGAACATCTCATATGCAGAAATAAGCCATAAAAATGCATGAGAGCGAGTGGATTAGCAGATCTGAGGTCTGGGGAAAGACTTGGCTTAATGTGAGCCGGCAGGTGCAGGAAGTGCATAGATCTTTCGGAGAACTTCCAGGAAATGGCTGATCGAGACGTTATGGAGAGTTTTGTTGAGTTTTTATTTTGCTCTGGATGTCTTGTTCGCATTCTGAATATAGATGGCCTTATCAAATTGTAATTACCTCAGTTTTTCATGTTTATAAGTAAGATATGACACTTCAACTATTGATCTCAGGTTTTTTTCTGCTCGTTTCTTCCATGTTCTAAAACAAAATAAACTGTTTAAAGGCCTGTTTACACAAATAATTACGTAACTGTAATTATATTAGTATCTACACCAATGATAATGTTCTGATAATGTTCACACTTATTTTGTCTTTTACGTGCAACATAAACAGGTCTTTTTTTGTTTACATATATGTTTTAGTCAGGGAACAAAACTCTATACATACTTTAAATATAATTTAACTTTATATGACCCTTGTAAAATAAAATAAGAAAATAAAAATTTTATTAAATTAAAAATGTAAAATAAAATAAAATAATAATAATAATAATAGTAGTAATACTACTACTACAACTAATAATAATAATAATAATAATAATAGTAATAATAATAATAATAATAATAAATAGTAATTTTGGACCAGGTCATTTTGGTGGAGAAACTGTTTCTGTAGAATAGAGATATGTAGAGATTTGCTAACTTGTGTTAAAGTGGCAAAGGCCCATTTTTTAAAATTAATTTATATATATATATATATATATATATATATATATATATATATATATATATATATATATATATATATATATATATATATATATATATATATATATATATATATATATGCAATATATAGCAAGGAAATTTTCACTGTATGTCTGATAATATTTTTTTTATTTTGGAGAAAGTCTTATTTGTTTTATTTCTAAATAAAACTAGAATAGACTAGAATAAAAGCAGATTTTATAAAATAAAAAAAAAACATTTTAAGGTCAAAATTTTAAGCCCCTTAATGCTATATATTTTTTTCGATAGTCTACAAAACAAACCATTATACAATAACTTGTCTAATTACCCTAACCTGCCTAGTTAACCTAGTTAAGCCTTTAAATGTCACTTTAAGCTGTGTAGAAGTGTCCTGAAAAACATCTAGTAAAATATTATTTACTGTCATCATGGCAAAGATAAAATAAATCTGTTTTAACAGAAATTAGAGGAAAAAAATAAACAGGGGGCTAATAATTCAGAGGGGGCTAATAATTCTGACTTAAACTCGTGTGATATTGCTTATATATATATATATATATATATATATATATATATATATATATATATATATATATATATATATATATATATATATATATATATATGTATATATGTATCAGTGTAGTATGGCTGTATATCGGCACTGTGTTGGCACGAGATTGCCTTAGTCCCCCAGCAGTGACAATGTACAGCCATCTTGCACTGCTACGAGTGTGATATTGTGTTTATACAACAGTTTTACGGCATAATCGTGTATATATATATAAAAAAAGAAAATCAAACAGTCTAAAAGAGTCTAAAAATTATTTTGTATGAGGAACTACTTTCTTCCACAATTCATTAATATCTGTAGCTGATGTCAAACAGCAGAAACCGTTGCTTCACCAACTTCATTTTAGAGCTAGTATTTGAATGATTCTCTACCATAATGTCTAAAGTGATGACAAAACAGGTGATTTTGCTGATATTTTAAGATTATAAGCCTGAACAACATGAAATACCATCAGTCTACAGAGATGTCTCAGTATTTCTCTGTTGCAATCAGGAGATTACAATAATTAACCCCAAAAAAGCCAAAGCAAAGCAAACACTACCAGACAACTGTTGTGTCTGCGATAAGGAAAAATGCTAAACACATGCAGGCATTTCTTCTTTCTTTCTGTTTATTGAACTAGTCTGCAGTCACGAGAAAAGGAGACTCATTAGAAACAAACAGATGGCCAACCAAAAAGTAACTCAGGGTTATACAAAGAGTGGCCAACACAAAATACATACAATTCTTGATACAGTATATGAGTCCCATCTCACACTCAATACGCTACAATTATATGGTATGAATAGAGCACTACAAGATACAAAAGAGAGAGTGATCAACTTAAAATGTCACTTATCAGTTTAATAATGATTTGATCGGCTGTAGTTAGAAATTACGAGATTACCTCTAAGGGTTTATTATGCAGTCTCTGTTGCCATCTTGTGGATGAACAACATCAACCCTCTTAGCTCAATGACAGGGTAATGGCCGACAACATGCTGTATCTCTGAAAATATAAATATTTAAAACAGGCACAATCCATATAAATAAACTGCATAGTTGCAATCTAAACAGCTACATTTTTGACTAAAAAAAGCCTAAAAAATACATTATGTTGTCCAACAGCAGCAGTATTTGTCAAACTGTAGTGAGTCTATTGATCTGATGTCACTCTATGTGGGCCGAGTAATACACAAGAGTTAAGAAGCTGTACGAGTGCTGTTAATGCAGAATATTGCACGGCTATCAGCCAATCAGATTCGAGAACCAGACAGAACTGTTGTATAAACAAGTACTATAACTTTTTTCACACGTACTTCTTAATCCAAATTTCTAACTTAACTTGTAATAGATTCCTGACAGATTCCAAACCAATATATTTTCAGGCTTGACTGTATATACAGTATATACACTTTCCTCCACTACACACTCAAGTTCTCTCTGCAAGGTGATGAAAACGCAATGATCTAGAACAATCCAGCCGATTGTTACAGTATACAGGTGTGAACTGAAACCATGGCCCTCCATGCTCAACATCTGTTCTGATCCATCTGTGAAGAGCGTCTCTGCCTGAGCAGCTCGTGATCAATAAACCCAGGCGCCCGTGGAATTATGATAGATTAAATACCTCTCCATCTTTACTCTTTCTTCATCCATCCATCCATCCATCCAGCCCGCCGCCAATCCATTCATCCACAGCTCTGTGCATGTATTGATGTCAATGATGAAATGAGACGTTTCATTTCTCTTGCATTCTAAAGCTGTGATCACATTTGCTGCTGCTCTGCGTTTCATGGGCGAAATCCTGTCACACCAATATCTAAATAATCTACAGCTTTGCGCGAGGGAAGTTAGATTTGACCAATGCAAAAATGTCTTCATGAACGTCTTCTGTATGAGCAGTGCTTTATTTAACCCTAAACATCAATTAACTAGAGCTTCCAATAGCAACTGCAGTGATGCAATGACTTTGCCAAATAATAATTGGCTCTTTTATTCAGAAGCCAGGGTTATCGTGGTATATATTGTGTTACACTTTAGCTTTGTTCAGACTACCAGCGACTTTGTCACTGCCAGTGGGTGGTAATTTAAGTCATTAGCGGTCGATCCCCCTACTGGTTAGGACATTAGCACTGCTGGCTATTCAGCAAGGATCAGTTTTCCTTCCATACAGTATCTCATCACTGCAATAGCCCAGAGAGGATTGGCGGTTGCTCCTGAAAGTCGCTCTTAATTTGCATAAAGTTAAAGGATTGTCAACTTTTTTTGGCCTGCTGGCAAGCCCACATCAGGTCGTCAATGGTCATGTCACCAGAAATAAGAAATACTTATGAAAATTAATTAATCCCAAATGCAGTTGTTGTATTAAACCAGATCATTGTTTAATGTGAATGGTGCAGTTGTTAGGAATGATCTGCACACTGTAAAATACAACAGCAAACTTTATCAACTGAAATGAGTGTAGTTAGCTAAAAATTTACTGAAAGTTAATTCTACTCCTTTGATAAGAGTTTTGAACTCAGTGTTGAAGGTAATTAGTTAATTAAATACCTTGTTATTTCAACCTTAGTGGAGTAAGTTCACAGTACTCACATAGATTCGTTTTTTTTTATCAAATGGCTTGTAGCAATCGGTTTCCTCAAACGGTTTGAGTTGCCTTATTTTATTGGGTTTTACAGTACTCAGTTGTTTTGAGTGCTCTTCATTTACTGGGTTTTACTGTGCTCAAATTGCTTTGTTTACTCATATGGATTAAGTTCACAGAACTCATTAGGATTCGTTTTTTTAAATTAAATGGTTTGTTGCAACCGGTTTCCTCAAACGGTATGAGTTTCCTTAACTTATTGGCTTTTACAGCGCATTAATATGTATGGGGCTAATATGTCTTTAATTCATGTTGTCTCGATGAGTGTTTCTATTATGTGATTGTTGTATGTATGTTACCAGTGTTAAAGACAAATTTCCTTTCTGTGCCAAGCAGAACGGACAACAAGTTTACACTAAACAAATTATACTCTACATAGTTACAAAGATAGATACCAATTGAAGCCCACATATCTGAATCTCAGAAAGTGGTCTATGATGAACGAAAGAAACAAAAGTCCTCCTAAACAAACCTACGATAATATATGGAAGTCTGGAAACCCCATAAAGAATCATTCTTATACAGTAAATGACACAAACAACAAAAAATAAATAAAACTCTAATTGCCATATGGCATAACAAAAAAAAAAAACTTGCTAGCGAGTCTGGCACAAGCATCATCACATAATTAAACCCCATTAAATTTGCATATAAAGCAGGAATAATGCATCAGACTGCACGCTCGATCAGACCAAATAAACGACCTAACTTAATGTAAATAAGACAAGTGAATAAGCCAGAATTGGAGTATATCAACCAGCATAAGCATTACGAAAAGACTCTTCATACCCTACAGTTTAGTGAGAACTGTATGTGTATCAGAGCTTCCCTATGTCTCCGCTGAGTATATAGGCTGTATATGAGAGGTGGGTGGATGTACCTCAAACTCTCAAAGCTCTTCACAAACATCTCATCAGTGCGGACAGGAGCAGCGAGTGGGTGGTGGAGAACACAGCCAAGTGCAACTCTCCCTGCCCTACTTTAAAAACTTGGCCAAAACTGTGTGTGTGTGTATATGATAACAGCCATACTGTATCTTCGTCTGACTGAATGTTTCTCCCGTATGGATTCTCCAGGTTCTCCTCCAAGCGAGCCCCTTGGGGTTTTAGCAGACAGTCCCACAGAAGTGTCAGTCAAACAGGAGGCGCTAATCGCTGATAATGGCAGATCTGTATCGCCAGTGTGTGCTGGAATGGAGGATGAGGAGAGGGGAGAACAGGTACAGTGTGTGTGTGTGTGTGTGTGTGTGTGTGTGTGTGTGTGTTTTCTTCAAAGACCTCAAGACACTCCAAAACAAACCCACTGCATTCATAAATGCAATAGTGTGATATTAAGATTGACACAGAAGTAAGAGGAGTTGGAGCTGTCAGGACACCTGTAATTCTAGCTGCTCAGAAAAGCAGAGCGCTGTTTCTAGGTGGTAAGTGCACATTCAGTATTTCACATGATTCTTAGATGAATCTTACAATACGATGTGCTCTAATGTTAAGTATGTTGTTTAAATAAAATGTGGACATCCAATCAGACTGCAAAACTCCCAACAAAATTCAAGAAAAGGGACACAGTTTCTACAGTTGTCAAAGTGTTAAACTCACTCTGTGCTTTTCTTACTTCGATTTTTTTGTCTTGTTTCTAGTCCAAATATCTAAACGTTCTTAAATCAAGAAGCATTTTCTAGACAAGAAAAACATATTGTCTTGTTTTAAGAAATAATATGTCGATATGAAGTGAGTTTTTCCTTAAAACAAGCAAAATAATCTGCCAATGGGGTAGGCAAAATAATCATGTTTCTCCTTTTGACATAATATTGTTTTTTTCATTGGCAGGTTATTTTGCTCGTTTTAAGGAAAAACTCACTTCATTTTGGCATATTATTACTTTAAAAAGACGGTATGTTTTGTTTGTCTAGACGAGGCTTCTTGATTATAGAATTTTTTTGATATTTGGACTAGAAACAAGACAAAAATCTAAGTAAGAAAAGTACTTTTTGTATTGCATAAAATTTTTTAATGCATTTTGTATTGCATTTTGTCCTAAACTGCATTCAACTTAACTTAAAGAATGTAGAATAAATAGAATCCATTCATGCAACCAGACTTATTAAAACAAACAGTTTTAGGTATTTTAAGCGACAAAAAATTCAAGGAAATAAAAGTGACACCAAAAATACACTGAAATAGCCCAAAAATGTAAGTTTATAAATAGAAGTTTAAAAATGCCAAAGGTCACCAAAACCGACAAAATTCCACAAGGATTTAAGATAAAACAGCAAATATTACAGGACAAATTAAAAAATGCAATTAACAAAATTGCTCAAACATTTCAAATAAGAGTTAAAACTTATTGTTAAAATAAATGTGGGTATCATCTTATGATAGTCTTGATGGTCCCTTAAACACATATTGTTGAATATAAGCTACACTGCATCTACATGCCAACTCGTTTTCATTAGATTATAAGTAGGCCCACATGGAATCTGTGTGTGCAGAATTCCGCAGATTTTTAGCCCTTCATTGATTCTGTATATTTACTTGTGCAAATGTGTGTAAATTCATATTTATTCAGTTTTTCATTATTTTCAGTAATATTATTGACTAATATGAAAATATTTATTTGATTTATTTACTATACAGTTTATAAAGTAATATTTTCTGTCTTTTAGTAGATCTATTATATGAGAGACTTGCTTTGTTTAGCAAATTATGTGGATCTAATTTGATTTGCATTGCAAACATTAAATACAAGGTAAAAAGGTATTACTTTTTATTTAATATATTAAGGTTTTAGTTATGATACTCCCAAAATCATTCCGCATAAATCTGCTGATTTTTTACAAAATTCTGCGCAGAAATAGAAAAAATGTCCAGATTCCATCTGGCCCTAATTATAAGTAGACTGTTAGGTTACGGTTAGGGTTAGTGTAGGTTGACATTAACTTGCAAAGTTTATTATAGTCAGTTAAATGTCTGTTGAAGGAGCAGTATCAGCAGATATTCTATGGGCAGACAGACAGTAAACTACTACTCAAATGAGAACTAATTGACATGTAGTTGCAATGCAACTTTTAGTCAACAAAATGTGCAAGGACAATCACAATAAAGTGTTACCCAAATGTGACATGAAAAAACAGAACAAAAAATGGCAATTCGAGACACTACTTTTAGATCTGCATGTTGCATCAAGTGCAAATTAATGGCATCTAGTTTTTTTCAATTGAATATGTTTGCCTCATCTGTCTATCTATCTCAGATTGTCATATCTCACGTTGTACAGTGTTATACTTGTAATGCAGAGAGCTACGGTTTGAGCCTGGCTTTGAGTCTGGCACAGTTTCACAAAAGAGATTAAATCAGGGTAAAACAATGTGGTGGCAGTGGTATTCTCCTATGTTTGCTTTGGAAAACACTATTAGTTAGTAGGGCTGGTAGGGCAAGTAGGGTTGCACGATATTGGAAAAATCAGATACTGCAATATTTTATTATTTTGTCATATTGTGATATGAATGCAGATTCCCAAGACAGTTTAAATAGCTTCATTTTAATATTTGACATTTTTCTTGGGAGTCTGACAATATTCATGTACAAAAATGTAATAATCACAATGTAAAAATGCTTTTCTTACTTTGTTTTGTTTCTAGTCCAAATATCAGAACATTCTTAGGCCAGGGGTAGGGAGCCTGTGGCCCATGTGGCTCTTTGAGCAAAAATATGTGGCTCTCCAGCTGTCTCGCCTTCAGTAAAAAATTTAAACTGTCACTAAAAATCATTTTCCTATTAAAAACACAATTAAAATTATGGTTTGATTTGATTGTATGTTTTTACAGCAAAATGAATAAGAATAAGAATAGGACTAAAAAGACGTTTCATACAATACCCATGTGGCGCTGTGGATTAAATTGAATCGTGACACCAATAAAGGGCATGCAACTTACATTTCTATGGTAACCTTGCATGTAAATTCAAACAACATTCATAAGTGGGGATGGCAAAAAGAAAGACATTTTATAAATTATCCTTTCTTAATACATGGACTTGCTTAACATGTGATGCTTCATATATATCCCCAATGGCTCTTTAAAAAAATGCATTTGCCAAAAAAAATGTGAAATGGCTCTTTTCTGAAAAAAGGTTCCCAACCCCTGTTCTTAGGCTAAGTAAATATAGTTTAGTTTTCACTTTCAGAGGAAATAAGTGAAAATTAAAACTTTTTCATTAAAACAAGCACAATTATCTGCTCTGGTAATTGAAATAATCATGTTTTCGCTTTGAAATGTAAATATTTGGACTAGAAACAAGCCAAAACAATCTAAGCAAAACTTTTTTTTTGTATAAATCATAAATTCCATATAAATACAGTGATTAAATACAATTCTGTAGCTCCTGGTCAACTATAATTCAGACTCTACATTTCATATCTTGTAATGTGACTATTGCGAATGCGCACAGTGCAATATCGATGCTAAAATTATATATTGTGCCCTAACAGCAGCCTTAACTTCTATCTGAACTGTACAACAAAACATTCTCAAAATGACACACAGCACCCTCTAGTGGTCTAGTCATCTGAAACAAGCAACAAATTGTAAACGCATATTTAATATACTATAAAAACAAAAACTATGTCAGAATTATTTTGTATATACGTTGCCAGAATATTTTGGAAATGGTAAACACTTATCATAAACTCCTGTGTGTCCAGGTTCCACTCTGACAACCACATACAGTATAAATGCTAATGTACCGCTAGTGTATGCATTACACCAGTCTCACTCCTCACCACACCATCAAATCTTTCAGCAGCAGTGATGGATGGACTCTCGGTGTATCCGTGTTTCTCCATTTTTTTTTCAGCACGTGTCTCTGAGTCAAAGGCCAGAGTGTGTGAAAATAAGGCATGAAGACAGTGGAGCAGGAGTTGCTCTGTTAGCATGTCTGCTGTCTGTCTATGGCAGCTAACATGCATTTGTGCTGCTCGCTCTGAGTGACAATGCAGTTACACCACTGGAAGATGGTTATTCACACTCTCCGCCTGGAACAGATTGTCTTTTTCTGCCCTGCCGCGTCCTACACCTCTTTGTCCATTGCAGACACTTGTGGTCGTTGTTTTTTTTGTGTGTTTCTTGATCTGTATGATGTACACCAGTTTCTTTTTAATTCTGTGGATTAGCCTCTTATTGGAAATGTGTAACTTTTTTTTCCTATTTCTTTTCATCAAATTTATTTATTTATTTATTTAGATTGATAGGACTGCAATATTGATGAAGTATTGATTGATTGAATGATGGATTGACACAAAATTAAAGTAATTTTTTGCAATGGACAAAGGATTTGAGGGCGAATGTTGTCAGTTTAAATGTAATAAATTTATGTTCAACTGATTTGGCATTTATTTGTTTATTTATTTATTTATTTATTTATTTATTTATTCAGTTTGATAAAACTGCAGTATTGATTGATTGATTGATTGATTGATTATTTTATTGATTGATTGAATGATTGTCACAAAATTGAAGTTATTTTTAAATGGACAAATTTAATTTCATAAAAAATTTAAATAAAATAAAATGATATTTGAGGGTGAATATTGTCAGTTTCCTAAATAAATGTAACATATTTATGTCCAACTAATTTGGCATTTATTTATTTATTTATTTATTTATTTATTTATTTATTTATTTATTTATTTATTTATTTATTTATTCAGTTTGATAGAACTGCAGTTTTGATGCAGTATTGATTCTTTGAATGATGGATTGAACAATTGAAGGTAATATATATATATATATATATATATATATATATATATATATATATATATATATATATATATATATATATTTTAAATGGACAAAGTAAATTTTTTTAATAAACTATTTAAATAAAAATAAATAATTAAATAAATAAATGAATGAATGAATGAATAAATAAATAAATAAAAATAAAATAAAAGAAAAGAAAAGAAAAGAAAAGAAAAGAAAAGAAAAGAAAATAAAAGAAAACAAAATAAAAATAAAATAAAATAAAATAAAATAAAACTAAATAAAATAAAATAAAAAAATAAAATAAAATGTTTCCTAAAAATAAACTTAATATATTTATGTTGAACTGATTTGGCATCATCGTTTTTTCCAGGTTAAAATAATATATTAATATATCAATAAAATCTAAATAACTGTTTCATTTGACCAAATCACTGTACAAATAACTACAGGCTGCTTTTGACACTGTATCTTTAGGAATTCTGCATATTAAAGAAATATCAGAAAATTCCCCATGGAACATTTAAAGCACTTTTGTCTGTTTATCCATGTATCAGTTCAGACACCAGTCCTGTTCACTTCAGACTGGCATTTTAACATCAGTTCTCTGACCTTGAGATGTTTGAAAACAGCTGCTGTGGCCAAAAAACTGGCCTTCAGCTTTGGCTCTTGAGATCAGAGAATGGAGAGCTAATCTTTTATATTTCTTGACACTCAAGCTTCAGTAATCTGATGGAGCTCAGTTCAGCGGTGGTGTGTGACGTGTGTGTGGCCTGGCGTTTTGTTGTGTGAGGTGTTGATTCATTGTTGAACGGGTGTAGTTTGTGACGGATGGTGATTGGTCAGCGGGATGACAGGGTTGATTACCCCATTGTGGGGAAGAAGGGCTTGGGGACACAGAAACCCACATAGAATAGAATGGCAGTGAAAAAGATGAAAACATACAAAAATACATACAATGCCGTAGATCTGTGAATACATTCATGCTCATCTAATTTAATTGCATCATAATCTTGCATATCACTGTCACACACATATATTTATTTATACAACAGTTCTGTCTGGTTCTTGAATCTAATTGGCTGATAGCAGTGCAATATTCTGCATTAACAGCAATCGTACAGCCTCTTCATCTTTGTGTATTATTCCGCCCACATAGAGTGACAGCAGATCAACAAACTCACTACAGTTTGACAAATATTGCAGCTATTGCACATCATGTACTTTTGAGTTTTTTTTAGTCGAGAATGCAGTTGTTTAGATTGCAATTATGCAGTTTATTTATAAGGATAGTGCCTATTTTAAATATTTATATTTTCTGAGACACAGCGCGTTGGCGTCCATTAGCCAAAGAAGGTTGACGTTGTCTATCCACAAGATGGCAGGAGGACCGCATAATAAGCCCTTGCTTAGAATATTAAACTACAGATGATCAAATCATTATGAAACTGGTAAGTAATATTCAATCTCTCTCTTTTGTATAGATTGCAACTATGCAGTTTATTTATAAGGACAGTGCCTATTTTAATACAGTTACTTTCCTATCCCTGTTCTCAACAGTGTTATTTAGAGATCACCTGTTTTGTCATCACTTTATACATTACGCTTGAGAATCATTCAAACACTGGCTCTAAAGTGACATTGGTGAACTAGTAACGGCTTCTGCTGTTTTAACGTCAGCTGCAGATGTGAATGAATGGCGAAAGAAAGTAGTTCCTAATACAAAAGGGTTTTGAGACTCTCCGTGTTTGATTTTCTTTTTTTATATACATGATTGTGCCGTCGAACTGTTGTATAAACGAAATATCACACTCGTAGCAGTGCAATGTGGCTGTATATCAGCACTGGTGGGACGCTAACGCACTGCTATTCGTGTGATATTGCTGATATATCTATATATCTATATCTATATATAATATTAATATATACTGCGGTTTTCAATTTCTTAAAGATCATTTTAATATTTTTGTTGAAATAAAAAAGAAAAAAAAACTGAAAAAGCTAATCCATTAAAACAATAAAGATAAATAAATAAAAAATACAAATTAAGAAATGATAAATAAATATAATTAAAGATAAAAAAATGATCCAAGAAAAAAGGCCCACTGTTGGCATAACCCCAAATTACTTTTTTTTTTTTTTTTAAGTTTAAAAACAATATCTTAAATACCTTTATCAAAATCACTGTTCTGTTGATGTTGTATCCAGTAAATGAACATTTTTGATTTAAAACACTACAGATGTCTTCAAAATGTGTGTCATGCCCATAGACTGTAAAAAAATACAGGCGTAGTATCCGTGACGTAACCCATAGGTTTCTGAAGAGCACAAAAAAGTGGCAGTGGAAGTCTTAGTTATAATTTATGAACATAAATCCAGCAAAAGTCTTGAATATATTGTTAATCTCTTTATTTATTTGCAAAATTTCACATACACAAACAGAAATTTGCCAAGTCATCTCCCACATGAACAGTTTTTGTATCAATTTTTGATTTCTTCTTACTTCTACTGTGGAATTGTTGAAAAACTAATAATCTGAGATATGTATTGATTATTATAAGTGTTTTGATTCCCCTGTCAATTCTTAAAATCATTCAATGTCGAAATGATGTACATTATGCTTTGTGTTTTTAATTTATTTATTCATATGTTGTTGTTTTTTTACATTGTTATATTAGTTTATGTTCACCTTTTATATTGTGTTGTATGCATGTTCCTGATGGTTTGTGCAATAAAAACTTAAAATAAATAAATTAGTAGGCTTGGCCAACAGTCGCCATTTTGTTCGCATGTCATTGCACCGACTGAGGGTGCCCAAAAATGGGCAAAGAGGTGGGCTGTGAGCGAAGCTACAGATGGATCCTAGCATTTTGTTCTGATGAGTTTGTCTTTGGGATAAAAGCTTAATGCTTCATTACCTGTGACTTGTTTGTGTTCTGACCACATGTGCTTGGCTATACACTATATCACTGTTGTAATACATTTAGAAACTAAGCATTGTTTTTATGACGTTTTTCTACAGGAGGAAAACGTAAAATACTTCCAAATACTTTAAACATAGTCTGTGTTAGTAAATGGAAAGCTATTTATGAATTCTAAGCATAACACTGTACAATAACATATCATAAATTTCAAGAATTAGAATTTCTCTCACTTAAGAAATGGAGGTCACTTGAAAAGTGCACACAGCATGCCATATTATCTGCTAATTTTAGGAAATAATCACAAAAGGCAATTGACTGTGTAAAGTCGCATAAAACAAAACAAAATAATATATGCTGAGTTCAGCAGGGAATCAGCAGGAATCAGCTGAGGTAACGTGACAGAGAACAGCAAGACCTAGCTGCCACTCAAGTAGCCACGACCTTAATCACCCAGACTGAAATGAATGAAACGGATGAGTTTCACTACCTCACAGTTCTCATGAAGGGTAAGTTCGCTTTAAGCACCAAAATCAGCTTTTGTATCGGCTGTAAATATGTTTTTATCAGCTGTAAAAATGGTCAATTTAGCATAGCAGTCAGCGGACATCTGGAGTTTTTAGAGTCAGCTTCCAAAAGCCAGTAGATGAACTGCAATATTAGTTACTTCCGTATTAGCTTCACAAGGGATAGTTGCTGCTTGGCCATGTCAGCAAAAAATAAATAAATACATAAATAAATAAATAAATAAAGTTTAGTCTTAATCATTAATCCACAAAACAATATTTTCAGTTGCAAACAATTTGTAAACACATTAAAACACTAAGCAAGTGGTTAATAAACTTCCAAGTACAACTGTACCCCCCCTCAAACTAAAAAAAATCTATTCATTTATTCCTGCTGGAAGTGAGTGTTTCTGAAGTGCTGAGCTGGTTTCATTATTTACGCTGCATATACACTATACTACAACCAACTTTACCCAAGAGGGGTCAGTGGATATTTTAATCAAACACATTCATCATTAGAAAAAAAAGTGACTCTGTTGGCTTTTGCACTTCCCGGGTTCAGCTCAGGCTAACACAGCCTTACATTTCCTACTCAGAACGCGAGGTTGACTCGGGTTGAAATTTTCAACATGAAAACGCTCGTCTTTTCAAGCCCCGGGTGGCTTCAGGCTGAGAAAGGCAGTGTGAAAATGCCCGAAATGATGACAAGCAGAGCGAGAGGGGCCGAGGAAAGCAGGGAATTGGCTGGCCTCTTCTCACTTCCACCGCTGGACTTGATGGATCTGGTGCCGTGGATGATATAACTAATACTAATCTGGCTTTGTCCAGATGCCGTCTGCCTGGCCCTTTGAAATTGGATTTGTCAGAGGGTTTATTTTTCTTTCGCCTTTTTGTTCTCTCGTGCTTTCGCTTTGTCATTCGCCCTCTTTTATTGCATTTTTGGTTAACTTTTTATATATATTCCTTTGAAGGAGAAATGAACACTCTATAGGCAAATCGATATATTGTATTTAAAATGTTATGGGCACTGTGTTGCATCTTCAAACCAGAGTTATTGTAGGTAAGTAAAATTTGAAATAATAAATAAATACATTTATATTTATATAGTATATATACTGTACATATACAGTACACACACACTTCCAGTACATTTGTAGAATTTGTGATTATTTCCTTTTTTTGAAAGCCTATTTTGCGTTCCAAGAAAGTATTTGATCAATAATACAGACATCATCTACTGTATATTTAAAAATATAATACTGTATATCCCTGTCATTCAAAACTTAATTCCAGAAATGTAGCTTTAAGCGCTAGTTCTACCAGTAAGACCTAATCATGTTTATTTCTAAAGCGCTTTTACAATGTAGATTGTGTCAAAGCAGCTTAACATAGAAGTTCTAGTAAATTGAAACTGTGTCAGTGCAGTTTTTAGAGTTGAAATTCAGTTTAGTTCAGTGTGGTTTAATTTTCATTGCTGAGAGTCCAAACACTGAAGAGTGTCGACTATCAACTTCCCCAATTGACGAAAGTGAAGAAAAAAAAAACCTTGAGAGAAAACAAGCTCAGTTGGGCACGGCCATCTCCTCTGGCCAAACTTCCTGTGCAGAGCTGCATTCTAGGCACCGGAGGCTGGAGAACACTGGACATCCATCAGGGAGAACTGCAGGTGTGAGTAGGTCACCAGCGAATGTTCAGGCTGGCCCACAGGATCAATCCGCTTCTCCATGACCAACGAGCATCAGCTCAGGATATGGTCTGGTCCAGGATTATGGATACCTTGGCATCAGATTTTCACAGGTTTTGGATTGCATCAATTGCGCTGCAACCTAATGTCACGTCACTCATCACAATCAGTTCCAGCCAATAGCCATGAGACACAAGGAATATATAAGCTGTCCATTCACTTGGTTACAGATACTGATGCAGATGTTCACCCACCATTCTCCCCACCACCACCACCAGGCTGGCCTTGTCTAGAGGGTAGGTTCTGCCCCTGCCTTCACCCTTGACAGTCATAGCTGGATTTACAAGCTTCCAATTCAAACAACGAATGGGGCCTCTGCCAAAGAAATCATATATTTTGGTAAATTATACTTTTTAAAAAAATACTCATCAAATAAATGTAATTCCATATCATGTTTATCACCCTGGTCTTTCTGGTAGAAACATTTCTCATCTTCAATGCATGATCTATCATAAATCATTCTAATATGTTTAATAATTTGCACTTCAAGCAACACTTCTTATTACGATCAATCCCTAAAATGTGTTGTGAAACAGTCATACAGTTTAGTAGCATGATGTCATTTTCCCCTCTTCTAGATAATAATAAATATAAAAATAATAACAATTAATAAAATACTAAAACTTTTCAAATATTAACAAAAGCATCAAAAGTTGCCTCAAGTTTTCTTTATATAATCTATAAACAACTACATATATTGATGAAACTTTTGTATTAACAAACCATTAACTAGCACTACTAGCTTAATAAACTACTAATTAGCCGTTATTATTAGTTAGTAAGGTATAAGTTGTGTTTAGGTTTTGAGTAGGATTAGGGATGCATAATAAGATCATACTTTATAACTATTAATGAACAGCTAATATCTTAATGATAGGCAGATAATAAGCCAGTAGTAAATCGCATGAACTGTGACCAAAACTAAAGTGTTTCAAATGTATTGTAAAATATCCAATTACAATATTTCACCCAGCACCAAGTAGTTCTCAGCAGCTCACCCTTTGAACATTATTTACAAATAATAACAGATATTTGCACAGCACATGAAATTGCGGCAGGAATTATATTCAAAAGCAGTGTACCAATGCGTGCCAATCTCCTCCTCTCTCGCCTCTTTGCTTTCAGATCCGCTTGAGCGTTAGCTGGGATGAAGGAGCAGACACAGAGGGGAAAGAAACTGTGAGGGAGGAAGTTATTTTTAACAGGGGCTCTCGCTCTTGCTCGCCCAGTCAGGGGTCTGTCAGGACACAAGCCTGGGCTGACAACGCATTAAAAGAATGATCCCATTTTCCTCCAGCCCTGCTCTATTCTTATTCCTCTAATTCTGACTCTCTCTTCCCTCCCTTTCCTCACAATCACACAGTTCAGAAAGCATGAATTGCATCGCTTATTCCTGTGCTGTTTTCAGCCAGACCTGAACGTAATTTGAATGAATTTGCGAGTCATTTAAAGGGGACAAGTCCTGAGAAATCAGACTTTTTTGTATGTAAGTGCTATAATTGCATCCCCAGTGCATCTAGCAACCCTGGCAATGTGAAAAAGGACAAGCCAGTAACTTTGTTTTGGAAACCTTTTTTTCCAAGCATTTGAAACTACCAGATTTCAGGCCAAAGCGGTCATTTGGAGATTTTTGTCATTGTCATGCTTAAATTCAAAGTTTCTATTGAGATTTTAGAATTAAATTTTGAATGCCTGTCGTCATATTTTATAAATTCATTACTAGAGCTGGGCGATATTGCAAAAAAAAAAAAAAAAATGATACCATGTTTCATACCATTCGATATTGATAATTATTGAATAGGAATATTTCTGGATGAGCTGCAACTGACCGACTGTCTTTTTGGGAAGGCCAGTGAGGAGGCAGTTACAGTAATCCACCCTGCTGCTGATAAAAGCATGAACAAGTTTCACTGGAAACAAAGCATTTGATTCTTGCAATGTTTTTGAGATGATAGTATGCTGATTTAGTTACTGCTTTGACATGACCATTGAAACTCAGACCTGACTACAGAGTCACACCAAGATTCTTGACCTTATTTTTTGTTGTTTGACCCTTAGTGCCAAAGTACACATTCACCTTGAGAACCTCATCTCTATTCCCAAATGCAATAACTTCAGTTTTCTCTTTGTTTACCTGGAAAAAGTTTGGCACATCCAAATGTTAATTTTATCAATGAGCTGTAGTCATTAGGCAGTAAGGCTATGTAGATCCGAGTCATCAGCATAGCTGTGGTAGGAAATTTGGTTCTTTCTCATTATTTGAGAAAGAACCAAAAGACTCATGGCGTCTCTCGTAACTAGGTGACCATCAACCATTTTCTCAGAGGATGACAAAAGAACAAATCATTGCTGTAGCTCTGATGCAAGTTTATGGAGAGAAGTAAAAAGCACCGCAGTGTTTGGGTGTGCTGTGTTTGTTATTGGCATTCCTTCCAAGGCACGTACTCAACAGTCACATTTTAATAAAACTATAGCCTTCATACTGAATCTACATATCAAATAATTTTAATTGTTATTGACAACGATTGATCTTTTTGTTTTGTAATATAGGCTTTAATTGTGTATGACTACTACTATTTACTAGAAAGTTGCAATTGAGTTACTAGACCTCCCTAAAGGTATGTATCTCACTTTATAATTAGGTTTTTCACTGCAGAAAATGTAGATTTTTTTTAAGACTTGTCTAATGAAAAGGTATGTTTTATCTTAGCATAAAGTTGCTAGGCAACAGAGGCCTGCATTTTCAAAGGGACAGGAGAAAGTAGCACACACTGAAATGCATGTGGTCAATTTGGCCGTCATGGCCATTCAAGGTACACATATTCAGAACTCTTTTGAATTTAGTCATTTTAATAAAATAGAAATGTTAGAATGAAATATGAAATCCATCGGCTGTTCAGAAACATCCTGCTTCAGTCTAGAAAAATGTAATCTCTTTCTCTTCATCATTTGTTTGACTCCAGTTTGCTAATGTAGGGTTTTAATCCACTATTGGTCATTTATGTTATTTTGCCTGCTTGATATCCGCTGGTTTTGTTGCTTCTAGAGTAAAAGGCCATGTCCTCTTCTGGAAAGCAGCACCTCTGTTGCATTTATTTAGACATGCACAAAACCTGAATTTTTTTGCTCAAGCCCAAATGCCACATGACAAGCTGACATATACACAGATAAATTTATTATTCTTATGAAAAGACTCATATATTCACTTTTTGTTAAAAAAAATAGATAACAATGGCTTTCCTCGAATAAGCTACTACACATTAAACTCTTAGTTGAACAAAAGTGCAGCATTTGTTAATGAATTATTGTGTGTTCATTCAAACAACTCTGCTGCTTTCATACTTCTGCTGAATGAGGCGTACTTACACCTTTTTCATATTTTATTTACTCTTTTTTTTTTTTTTGTAGGATTCATAAGTGTTTTGAGAACTTGAAGAACACATCTGCTGCATACAGTATCTGCTACCTGTGTGATTCACACTGTGTCTCACTTTTGAAATAGGTGAAGATATGCCTATAATAACGAATACATCTTCGTAAATGAATGCTGGTAGATTTGTGGTAACACATCATGAAGACTATTCAAGCACATAAAGTAAAAAAACAAACAAACATCCAGTACGCTATGATAAATGTTTAAAATATATGGATCAGAGACAACGTGTCCCAAATTGGTGCCTGCATCAAATAAAATGTACAATAGTGACTTTATACAGTTAAAACAAACCACATTAAATGCAATGAAAATGAAAATATAGGTAAAATAAGGCTGGATTATCATTCAGAATAACATATATTTATAGTATGTAAAAATAAACAAACTGTAAAAAATAAATCCGTTAAATTTACAGTTAAGAACCGGCAGCTGTGGTTGCCAATATTTTACCGTTAAAAATAATTCCTAATTTTTACAGTAAACTACCGTATTTCATTAATTTATAGATGTAATATGTCTGTATTTTGAATTACCAACATCTACACATCTTTTGTTACACAGTTAGACACCTTAACACTGCCATACGCAGGTGATGATGAGTTACATAATGAACCAACACTCATCACAAACAACTTTTCCCACAAGCAGAAAAGTGTATCAGTGTATAGAAGGTGCTCAGTGTCATTCACACAGCTCCTAACACCAGTATAGTAACACACATAAAATTACAGTCATGAAATAAATATTGTTTAATAACATTAGATGTAACATAAATATCTAATGTACGTAACTGATGGGGAAACAACTAAAAAGATAAACAGTAATGTCAACAAAAAGCATAAAAAGTGATGTGCCATGCAGGATATTCTGGGAAAGTAAAAAAAAAAAAAAAGTATGGTTATTCGTATAGTATATGTTAAGGAAACATACTGTTAACCAGGTTACGGATTTTTACAGTAGCATTTTTTTACAGTTTTTTACCGTTGAAATCACAGCCATTTTTTACAGTGCATGTTTATTCCGACACAACCTTAAAAAAATGTATAATAGAATAAGTGACCATACAATGATTAACTACCGCAGTTTTCAATGTCAGCCATTACTGAAACTCTACTAGATACATGTTTTTTTAATAAATAACACTTACACACAACTGCTGGATCTGCACCCATTTACTTGAGTCCACAACTTCAGTCTTACAGTGTGTGCCCAGCAGGAACCTGCTCTCTGCTACCAAACATTGCTTTTGTGGTACCATCCAAAAGGAGCACAAAATCACAATCGCAATAATTTTCACCTATAATGTTCCATTCTGATGGAATGACTTGCCAAACTTTATGTGAACAGCTGAGTCTGACACAAAAAGAAAAAAAAAAAAAAGAAAAAAAAAAACAACTGAAGATGAATTGGTTTCATTAATATGTATCATTTAATTGTTCAAACAATAGCACTCCCTTTTTATGTGCACCAGACACTTTACTATAAATACTTTGTATTTCTTGGAAAACATTGGCCGATTTTAAATGTGCTTTACACAGGCAGGCTTGAAAAATACATCTGTAGAAGACCCACCCTTTTCCTCTCCATATGCACCAGACACTTTCCTACAAAATATTCAATAAACCAATTTTTTTTATTTGTTAGAATGAAAACAAACAAACATGGTAAAAACCTTAATACTCTCATAGTGAATCCCATAAGTCCTCCCGTAAGACAAAAGATCTCCTAAATGAATAAATGTAAATATATCAAACATTTATTAATTCCTTCATTTTCTTTTCGGCTTAGTCCCGTTATCAATCTTGGGTCACCACAGCGGAATGAACCGTCAACTTATCCAGCATTTGTTTTACACTGCGAATGCCCTTCCAGCCACAACCCAACACTGGGAAAGAAAATACCGAACACTTTCAGAAAAATGTAGAAAGGGTTAACTAGATTTACAGCCTGCAGACAAGCCAGAAAGACAGCACCAGCTCACTGATTCACTTCAAAACTTCTCTCTGCCCTCTTACAAACACACAAACCAGACATTTGTGTCCCAAACTCACCCTTTAAAATGCATCTGATGAACTGTAGTAAATGGCAGAATGGTGTTGAGTGTTTGCCGTCATCCTTGTGCAGTGACAATCCTTGAGTTTTATAGAAATACAAGGACACAAGTGGACAAGGTTTTCCTCTTAGCAAACCACTGGCAGGCTAGATTTTTTTCCCCTTTCTCTCTTCAAAGTTTGCACACTGACACTCACATAAGGTTTATGGTCACCTTTTCTATCAGTAATTCTTCAAAAACACCCAAGTAGCTTATAGGTCACAAGCTAGCAAAACACACCAAAGCTTGCCCTCATCAAATCGAACTTCGACCTCCATCTGCTGGTTTTCTCTAGAGACTGTGTTTATCACCACCCCGGACCACTAATGAAGGCTAATCAAACCCTTCATCCATCTGATTAGCATTAACAACTCTCTCTGTCTGCTTGTTAACTCATTAGATCCATCAATTCCCTCACATCCTCACCGGAATGGATCAGCGCAGTCAAAGACATTTCATATTTTAAATATTTATCCAATTTCTATCAAGCCATAATCTGTGTGATGAAGAGTCAAAAGGCCATAATTAGTTGATTATGCATTATAACCATTCAATTGTCTTTTAACCCAGACTATGTCTAGACTAATCTACATGCATTTGAAAGCTCTTTCTCAAAGCTTCAGCAAACAGTTTGAACTGTTCATAGACAAGACAGGATATATTTGTGCTTTTACAGTAAATTCTGATCCAATAGACTAAACATTGCAACAGAAATCGTGAGATTCTGAACAGAAAAGATTCCACAAACAACCTATTATTTTATAATACAGTTTGTTTTTAACCAGTGTGAATTGTGGATTAAGCTTTCTGTTCTGCAACTTTAGCACATGCTTCAAGGTTGTAACTTGTTCAACCCAGGCTCATTCTGAAAACGTACCTCTATGTACATTTCTGGAGACCATCAAATATGTACCAGGAGCTACTTTTCTGCAGTTTTTGTTTTCGCGAATCCACGAAAGACTGCTGTGTAGCTTTTTGAGATCTCAATTTTCTCTCGTGAGTGCCATTCGCACCTACTCTTCTCTCGTAAATCCACCATAGGCTGCTGTCGACTGACTGTTTGACTGACTGAATGACTGATGGACTGGAGGTAAGCGGTCAGCTGGTAAGCCCGAAAAGTAACGGCGTCATACCGCCCCATAGCGTTAATTTAAAAAATGAAATGCAGCCATACGTACTTCTGGCTACATAATTCACGATCTCAAGAAATGTATATAGGGCTGCATTTTCAGAATGAGCCTATGTTGAACTTGTTCATGTTAGAGTAACTTATTTATTTCTATAAGCTCAAATCAGCTGGGGGTTTTCCCTGACAATTCTGTGTTAAGAATCCCTAGAGATTATTGCATGTGAATCTCCCAGTA
>NC_079444.1:23867687-23870187 GCF_903798145.1 Danio aesculapii
GAAATGAAAGTTATATAGTTAACGAAAAAGTATCATTAACACAGACATCAGTAATAATGGTCAAAGACGGCTATTATCAACATGAAGTATTACATATAAATATAATGAAACTGTAAACATGAGAGATACACGCTAGTGCTGCAAAGCCTTTTGGTACACTATAATAATCTATGTCATCAGATACATCAAAAACTTACTTTGTCAAATACGTTATCTTATATATAAAGCTGCCCCTAAGCAAGTGCACGCGGTGTGACTGACATGCTGAAGTAACTTAGTGAATAAGCAGGTACACTAAAACCATCTAAGCTGTGGGCACTGCACTGCATCATTTACGTAAGTCCTTACGTGAACGTCACATAAATTGCAGGTCTTAAATTTAAAGGGGAAGAATTCACAACAAACTAGTTAATGGTTTCAAACTAAGTAGTAAGAAAATGTTGAGGCAAAATGAAGGCTGTATATTAATAACTTTATATCCAACATCTTGAAAAACTACACCCCTACAGACCTAAAAAGTAATGAAGTGAAAAAAATAAGCTTGGAAAACTTAAAAGAACAAGTCTGCTCTAAACAGCGCCAGATAAAAATATCCTGTTTAAATGTGAAAGTTGTGGTCAATTTCACCCATCTGGTGTGGAACTGCAGCGAGAACTAATAAAGTATGGCACTAGAGCACACGCTGCTACATTTGAGACTCTGAATCCCTTCTCCCCCCTCACTCCAAAACAAACGCTCCCCTCCCGCACCCACTACACCATACCCCTCAACCACACTCGCTTTGATCTTCATTATATTTCCATCTGTTTCACATCTGGCTCTCTTAAAAAACACAGCGAAGGACATATTAATGCAATATAGAAGCCCAGTGCCCGTGCCAGCTCTAGCCACTGAATGTTTTCACTCCCACTCCCCGAGACTGTGGCTTTATTTTGCTCTGAGTTTTGGGAAGGCTATAAATACACACACATATGCACTTGGTTGGTTATCTGTATTCGATGTGGCATTTGAAGCTTGGGATGTGAATCTTATTTGAACTACTAGTTAACAGGCCCGAGTCGCTGAAGACTGTGCCCCCTTTATGAAACTGCACACAGCGTGTGTTCTACCATAATCACGGTTATTTGTCTCTGAGATGGGAGAAAATATAGAACACACACACTGACCTCTCGCCGAGGGTCTCTCTGCCGCTACCCTGAGGGTGAACGAAATGACATCATACAGCATGTGTGGCCATAAGCAGTTTTGTGCACCACATTTTATAAACTAAGGACAGTTCATCTATGCCTTCTGGCATTAAATGTTATTGAAATGCCTTTAATGAAAACATGTTCGGTCTTGGTTCTCAGTGTTAGCTACAGCAATCATTATAATAATACAAATAGATCATGCTCCATAATCCTAGTCCTACTGTAAATATATCAAAACTCAACCTTTTGTATGAGTAATGTCAAAGACTATAGAATACACAAGACGTGTCACTCATATAGATTTGAATGGGGAAAAGTGTAACAGTCAATATGGTAAATGAAGCCCCGCTTACTAGTACAGGAGCCAATCATTGATGGCTATAGACTGACGATTCTCCGGGGGAGAACTCGGACCAGACGTGTGCTTTTATAACAGTTTGGTGGTCAACAAGCACACTGAAATCCCAATAAATACTAGCTTCACAGACATAAGCAATATATCCAAATAAAGCTTAATATATGTAATTTCGAATGAACTAACTACACTTGAAAACAAACGTTATTTGGTTTTGTTATCTGTATGAATTGAACATGAGGTACAGTCCGTCCTGTCAAACGCACATCACATGACAACAACCACTCAAACGCACACAAATGTGTAAACAAAGGGTGGCTGTCATTTCTGGAGGAGATTCGCTATCAAGACCAAATTGTGGATTACTTTAGCAGACCAGCGCAATCTGACAAAGCATTATCCAGAGAATTATTATGTGTAGAATGGCCATAAATCAGGTTGGTGTCGTGATCTTGTTCCTTTCGAGTGCGCATGCACATTAGCTTGGGCAACATGAAAATATGCCAATTTTGTTTGATTCAGACGTTTAGAAATTAAACTGGATGTTGTTTAACCTTATCGATGATTCCTAATATGTAATGTAATCGTAAGCTTGGCAAACAGTTTTGTGAAATATGATGTTTCCCCATTCTGATAGAATGACCCAGCATACTGGTCTAGAGGTGTTTCAAAGATGGCCGCTGAGTGAAATGACTTGGCTTAAAGGGACTTTGGTAATGTGCATTACCAAGAGCTTCACTTGGACTTTAAAGGTGATTTTCTTAATATTTACTTTAAGAAATCCTCAGATTCCAGAAATTCATATAGTTCTATCTAATCCAAATATTGTCTTATCATAACTAAAAACACATCAATAGAAAGCTTATTTTTTGAACTTTGAGATAATGCATTCATCTCAGTATAAAATATTAACACATATGTCTTGTTTTGTGGCCCATAGTCGCATACCATGAAA
>NC_079444.1:23875187-23975187 GCF_903798145.1 Danio aesculapii
TAAAACTACATGTTTTGAGCACTAAATCAACATATTAGTAATGAGATCTGAAGGATTGTGTGACTAAAGAGAAACTAGTCACTACTAAGAGGAACTACCTTTCAGCATTAAAACAGAAAACACTCACTTTAAAGCATACTGATATTTCACAATATTACTGATTTGAAGGAAATAAACAGGAGGCGTGACTTGGAAAAATGAATATAAAGAAAAAAAAAAATAAGAAGGCGTGACTTTTAAAAGTGAATATCCAGGAAAAATAAGCAGGAGGCGTGGCTTTGAAAAGTCAATATCCAGGAAAATAAACAGGAAGTGTGGCTTTGAAAAGTGAATATCCAGCAAAATAAGCAGGAAGCATGGCTTTGAAAAGTGAACATAACGAAAGTAACAGAAGGCGTGGCTTTGAAGTGAATATCCAGAAAAACAAGCAGAATGTGTGGCGTTGAACAGTGAATTTAAGGCATTGAACAGTGAACATCCAGGAAAATAAGCAGGAGGTGTGGCTTTAAACGGTGAATATGCAGGAAATAAGCACGAGGTGTGGCTTTGAACAGTGAATATGCTGGAAAATAAGCAGGAGGTGTGGCTTTGAACAGTGAATATGCAGGAACATAAGCAGGAAGTGTGGCTTTAAACAGTGAATATGCAGGAAAATAAGCAGGAGGTGTGGCTTTGAACAGTGAATATGCAGGAAAATAAGCAGGAAGTGTGGCTTTGAACAGTGAATTTAAGGCATTGAACAGTGAACATCCAGGAAAATAAGCAGGAGGTGTGGCTTTAAACAGTGAATATGCAGGAAAATAAGCAGGAGGTGTGGCTTTGAACAGTGAATATGCTGGAAAATAAGCAGGAGGTGTGGCTTTAAACAGTGAATATGTAGGAAAATAAGCAGGAGGTGTGGCTTTAAACAGTGAATATGCAGGAAAATAAGCAGGAGGTGTGGCTTTGAACAGTGAATATGCTGAAAAATAAGCAGGAGGTGTGGCTTTGAACAATGAATATGCAGGAAAATAAGCAGGAGGTGTGGCTTTAAACAGTGAATATGCAGGAAAATAAGCAGGAGGTGTGGCTTTAAACAGTGAATATGCAGGAAAATAAGCAGGAGGTGTGGCTTTAAAAAGTGAATATGCAGGAAAATAAGCAGGAGGTGTGGCTTTGAACAGTGAATATAAGGACAATAATCAGAAGGCATGCCTTTGAAGTGAAAATCCAGGAAAATATTCAGAAGGTGTGGATTACAAGAGTAAATATTCAGAAAAATAAGCAGAAGGTGTGGCTTTGAACAGTGAATTTAAGGCATTGAACAGTGAACATCCAGGAGAATAAGCAGGAGGTGTGGCTTTAAATAGTGAATATGCAGGAAAATAAGCAGGAGGTGTGGCTTTGAACAGTGAATATGCAGGAAAATAAACAGGAAGTGTGGCTTTGAACATCCAGGAAAATAAGCAGGAGGTGTGGCTTTAAACAGAGAATATGCAGAAAAATAAGCAGGATGTGTGGCTTTAAACAGTGAATATAAGGACAATAATCAGAAGGCATGGCTTTGAAGTGAATATCCAGGAAAATAAGCAGGAGGTGTGGCTTTCAAGAGTAAATATGCAGGAAAATAATCAGAAGGCATGGCTTTGAAGTGAATATCCAGGAAAATAAGCAAAAGGTGTGGCTTTTAAGTGAATTTCCAAAAAACATAAGCAGGAGGCGTGGCTTTGAAGAGTAAATATCCTGGAAAATAAGCAGGAGGTGTGGCTTTAAACAGTGAATATAGAGAAAAAAGCAGGAATCATGGCTTTTTACAGTGAATATAAGGAAAATAAGCAGAAGGCGTGGCTTTAAAGTGAATATTCTGGAAAATAAGCAGGAGGCGTGGCTTTGAACTGTAATTATGGGCAGGATCTTTGACTTTGAATGCTAGCTTGCAATTACTAGCCTTTAAGAAATCACCTACAGGTACGATCAAATAAACGCAGTCTTGCATGCAGAAACGGCTACTTTTATATAATGTGCTATAATCTAATACACAACTCATTTGAACTTTAAATGGATGGATAGCTGAATAAATGCTGAATACATTAGAGCTTAGCTAATTTTATGTGATATTTTGAGCTTTAAATACACCCTCCACAAAACCGATGCAGCACCGCATTACTAAATCTAGACCAATTTTAAGCATAAAAGCATAACAAACCACAACGATTGCTCTGTCAAAGTATGACCGTTGACCCTCCACCCACAAGCGGCACACTAGATGCCTGTACAAACACAAACACATGTTTTCCACGTGAGCCTTGGACGTCCGTGAATGCATTCCAACAAAAATGTCACAACCAACTGGAAGATGGGGTGAAAGTGTATAGTCGGAGAGGGGTAGACATTGAGTTTGAGTCTTCTGACAGTGCGTATTGTCTATGTGTAAGGGTCTTTGACTACTGTATGCCTTGTTGCACCTCTGTTCACTCATCCATCACTCCCTGGAAACAGTTCTGCTCTCTAATGAAGCCACAAGGGCCAATGCGAATGCACAAACACCCCTTTTGGACCTCCAGTACTGTACCTCTGGTGGAAGTCAACCTCAAACCCAGTAAAAAATTCAGCAGCAAACACACGGATGAGGATCAAGTTGTTCTTTTCATCTGTGATTCAAGCAGTCCACAGGCACGGCTGATCAGTTCCAGAGCAACGAAAGCTTATGGTTGCGGGTTTTCAAACAGCCCTAGAGCCCACAATAAATCCCTGAAAGGGGCTTGGGATCTGGGTAATGTGAGTTACACTGGAGCACACAGTCGGCCTGCATTTAGAATGTGGTTATGGGAGGAGAAGAGAAAGAAACAGGCGTTCAGGCTGCCATGTCATCGCCGGCCCCCCACCCCAAATTAGGTCTGTGTGGTTGGGGAGCATTCATGGAAAAGACATGCAGTCCAAAACCCCAAGCATACCAACTTTTAGGCTGTTTTAGAAAATGAACATTGAAAAGTTCAGGCTTCAATCTCCAAACCTCTGATGGAAATGCTGGCTTCCCCCTTAAAACTAAAGCCTCTTTCACTCTTAAAGCTTCCAGAATGGGGGTTTCACAGTTTATACCATGGAGGAACAATTTTTGTTTCCCTATAGAATATTTCAGTGAAAAACCCTCACTTTTATTCCTCTTCGAGTAAAAAACATTCTAATCTGAATCCTTTTGTGTATTAGAAAAGCTCCATGGATGTTGAAGATTATTTATGGAACCAGAGATTCCAGTACAAAAGACTTTGAAGGGTACAATTTTTGAGAGAGTGATTGTCATCCATGAAAGCATGTCCAAGGTTCTTTAAACCACTACACTGTTAGACATTTTATTGTTTTTTTGCAGTACCTTACTAGCAGCACTGTTGCCAGCAAGTTACTGCTACTGCACCTTTACAGAAACGTATTTGTCAATGTGTTTTACAGTAGCAGGGCCCTACTGCAATTTCATTTTACAGTAAAATAGCCATACCATAACTTATTTTTATAGTTAAATGATCTTTACCATATTTGAATTTTACAGAATGACAATTTTTAGTTTTTTTTACTATAATCTATGTACATTTTACACAAGCAGTGCAAAAGCTTTATTTTTATTGGTATTTACTACTGAGTTGAATACATTTCAAACAAGTGATGAGATCATGTACAATAGTATTTTTTTTAATTCATTGTTATTATATCCATTTTAAATGGTTTATATAAGTTTCCATGAAAGTTTTAAAATGACCAACAACGCAGTGCATACTGAACAGTGCATATTGAACAGCAAACAGTAATGAACTGTAAAGAATGCATAGGGTATCTTACTGGGTGTTATTGCAGTAAATAACTGTAAAAGTGTGCCAATGTCTAACAGTGATATATTTACATATATATATATATATATATATATATATATATATATATATATATATATATATATATATATATATATATATATATATATATATATATATATATATATATATATATATATATATATATATATACATACATATACACATACATACATATACACATACATACATACATATATACATATATATATATATATATATATATATATATATATATATATATATATATATATATATATATATATATATATATATATATATATATATATATATATATATATATATATATATATATACACATACATACATATATATATATATATATATATATATATATATATATATATATATATATATATATATATATACACATGTATACACATACATACATATATATATATATACATACATATATATATATATATATATATATATACATATATATATATATATATATATATATATATATATATATATATATATATACACATATATATATATATATATATATATATATACACATATATATATATATATATATATATATATATATATATATATATATATATATATATATATATATATATATATATATATATATATATATATATATATATATATATATATATATATATATATATATATATATATATATATACATACATACATACATACATACATACATACATACATACATACATACATACATACACTAAGAATCAATTGTTCATATTAGTAACTGTTACGTGAAACTGTGTTTTGTCAAGCCAAAATGATCCTTCTTCGACACTGATGTAAGAACCCTCCTTGATGAATGTCACTTTAGCAGTAGGTGTGTTGGTCACCTTGCCTAAAAGTTATTTTAAAAGATGCATTGTGTTCCTGAAGCTACAAGTCACCACTGCTGTTATTAATCGAAAACGACCTACAATGCTCATTTACTAGAAAAAGAATCTCAAGGGGATACTTGGCATTATGCATTATGTTGACACAATGATAGTGCAAATTATGCCTTAAGGGAATTGAAACTACAATCTCTGTGTCTGAATAGGCCTGCTTCCTTGCAGTAGGTAAAGCAGCAAAAGAAAGTAAAAATATGAAATGAGAAATGCATTTCGTATCCTTCCACTTCTGGTGAGATTCTTATATGTGCATCTGATAAACACTTTACTATCACATTAGGCACAGAAGTGATTCTGTGAATAGTAGTAAAAGCTCTGCAACTGATGCTGCAGTTCATATGGACAATGTCAACAAATGTAGTAGTTCAGATTCCATGCATATATTTATATGTATAAATGTATTTTTATGAATGTATAAAGGCTGATTTATACATCTGCGTCAAGCAAACTCGTATGCTCTGGCGCAGCCTGCGCATGGATGCATAGCCCTCAACGTGGCTGTCGTTGACACTGAGATGCACCTCTCTAAAACTGTAACTACACGTCGCAACGACACGTAGTGCAAGCTGTGTGATTGGTCAGCTTGGTAGCGCTGATGAGTGTGGGCGGGACCGAGAGCTGCGTGAACCCATTGGAGCGAGTGTTTACAAGTGTCGAGTCCCGTGAAGGAGCTCCAGATGGAAAGTTTTGTTTTGTATTTAGCTTATGGTTAAAGTTGTTGCACATCCACCGGTTCCAGAAAAAAACAAAACACCAGCGACACAGATAATTGGAGATCTTTTCTGCTGGAGATTCTGTTGTCTTTAACAACAATAAAAAAAGTAAATAAAAAATCTTACACGTAAATTAGGAGCGGTATACCTGAAAATGTTGACGGTTTAAAAACCTTGACATTTCCAAACCGCGGTATACCTTGAAAACGGTTATCATCCCATACCTAGTATGTATATGTTTGTAATGCAAAATTAAAAGGTGATAGCTAGACTGCCAAATATGTGATCCTGCACCATCAAACAATATTGCTTAAAGTTCCACAGATATTTTTACAGAACTAATTAGAAAATTAAGTAAACATCATCTTCCATAAAGACATTTAGTTGCCCAGCATTTAGCTCTCTGCAACTCTCAAATGGTCACCCACTGAAGCTAAGCAGGGCTATGCCCGGTCAGCCCCTGAATGGGAGACCACATGGGAAAGGTAAGTTGCTGCCAGAAGTTGTGTTAGTGAGACCAGCAGGGGCGCTCCTGTAGTCTGTGTGGGCCCTAACGCCCCAGTATATTGATGGGGACTCTATACTGCTCACTTCGGATGAGATGTTAAACCCTCTGTGGTTGTTAAATATCCCATGATGTCCTTTGAAAAAGAGTACGGGTTTAACCCTGGCATCTTGGCCAAAATTTACCACTCTTTGTCCTCTATCCTCTGTTCACCATGGGTGCCTAACCATCCTCATATCATAACTGACTTCATCACTCCTGTTGCGTCCCAATTTGCATACTTATACTATGTTTATTGAGTTGTGAAGGAAAAAAATCTATAATTTTGAGTGTGTAATAGAAGAGTATGCAAGCTTTGGGACATACTACTGGCTTATTAACAGATCGTTACATTGCTTAGTATGATTTAAATATTTTGCAGTTGGCTAGATATGAATTAACAGTCATACAAACATCTTTACCGAAGCCTCTCTACTTGATAGTAGGTCTCACGTGTCCATCATGTTTGTAGTTATTTACACTTTTGACCCGCATTTGTAATTCTAATCGAATTCACGTCCAACACGCAATGTACTGTGGGAAATATCAGCGGTTAGAGTATGGACGGTTCTCCGCTCAAAACCTTTTTTGGAAATAGTAACCGGGAACTTTTGGCATACTCTTTTCAACATACTACAATTTGAGACATACTAATTCTATTTTCAAATACTATTTAGGACGGATAGTATATGAATTGGGATGCAGCATCTGTTTCATCTCCATCAATCAGCTGGTGTGTGGTGTGCGGTCTGGCACAATATGGCTGCTGTCGCATCATCCAGGTGGATGCTGCACACTGGTAGTGGTTGAGAAGATTCACCCCAAAAACGTGTAAAGCGCTTTGAGTGTCCAGAAAAAGCTATATAAATGTAAGGAATTATTATTATTATTATTATTATTATTATTATTATTATTATTAGTAGTAGTAGTAGTAGTAGTAGTAGTAGAACATTTTTTTTCCTGAAATATATCCAAACTTATTTTCTGATAAGTAATATGAATTGATACAAACTTTCAAAACCTCAGATTTTTTTTTTTTATTTGTTGTTAAATCTCACCCCCAAATAGTATCCAATCCTTAAAAAAAACATAAACCAATGGAAAGATTTCTCAATAATTTATCATATTACGTAGAAAGCTCTTATAACTTTTTTTCAGTCCAGGGTCACATAATTCACTTGTGCTAGTTAAGTTAGAAAGTGACTTCTAAGTGAGAACTTTTTCTTTTCTTCACTCTTTGGAATGAACTCTTCAATGTACTGTTGAACTTCATTAACAGTCATTTCACACCAGTGCCTTCCTACTTTCCTACTTCCTTTCTTTTTTCCTACTTCCTGAGGAGCAACTTTCAAAGACAAAAGGCATTTCATCTAGCCATTTGGCAGACAGCTTTATTTTAATCGTGGCATATTAATAACTCTATTCACAAACAGCGCAGACTCCGAAAACAAGCATCGCCTGGGTTTATAAGTGTGATTTCACAGGATATCACAGTAAGCATCTCTCCATACATTATGTGAAAACAAAATACCTGCCAATGTTTCTCAGTCTGAGCATTTCGGGTTAACACAATGCTGGTTGGAGGAAGTCTCGGAGGAAGAGACATTGTTTTAATAGAGACACAGGGAAAGGGTCAGGAGAAAGGTCAGTGCAATAATACAGTGGACTGATAAGATTTATCTGAGTCAAAGATTCATTATGGCCAGAGTTTCACAGGAAATACCTCTTAGCTAGCTTTGCCACACACATAAACAGTCATGTACGCACTAACACACAATTCACTGTGAGGATGGTTGCAACCACTAAGCCCTTTGTCATCTCATGAAATACACACAATCACACGCAATCTAAGGCCACAAAAGTCTCCGGCTCCGTGCAAGCAGAGCAAGATGGCTTTACATATTTTCACATCAAATAACAAACATTTAAGCAGAGCAGTACAAGAAAAAATGCAGCGGATATCACTTTTCATATATTGGAAGGACAGAAGGAAGGAAGGAATGAATGAAATAACAAAATGATGGAAGGAAGGAAGGAAAGAAGGAAGGAAGGAATGAAATAACAAATGATGGAAGGAAGGAAGGAAGGAAGGAAGGAAGGAAGGAAGGAAGGAAGGAATGAAATAACAAAATGATGGAAGGAAGGAAGGAAGGAAGGAAGGAAGGAAGGAAGGAAGGAAGGAAGGAAGGAAAAGGAGGAAAGGAAAAAAAAGACAGATGAAAATATATCTAATTTCATTCTGTTTTCTTCCTTGCCTCATTCTTTCCCTCCTGAATAAAAGGAAGGGGGATGAAGAAAAGAAGTCTCGTAAATAAGAAGGGAGTGAGATGGGCGAAATGAAGCAAGAAAGAAGGGAATGAAGAAGGAATAGGACATGGGTAGGCAGGCTTAAAGAAAATATATAAGGAAAGCTGGATATATAAGGAGAGAATGATGGAGGAAAATCAGAATCTGAATCAGAATCAGAAAGAGCTTAGAAAAGACGCAAGACTAAAAGAAACAAAGACATGCTAGCTGAAAAGATGGAAGGAAGGATGGAATGAAGAGTGGAAGAAACATAGTAAGAAGGAAAGAAGGCTAAAAGAAAGGAAGGAAGTGTGAAAAAAAGTAAAGAAAAAATACCCAAGACTCACTACACAAGTACCATGTGATGCTTCTCAATGCTTCATTCAGTCTGTACTCACCTAGAAAAAACAAAGAGAGAATATTGGGGTTATTGATCATGTACCATGTCAACAAATACCAATATAATGCAGATAAACATAATTGTTTACTCTAAAACTAGCAATGCATTTATATTCATTTGAAAAAGGCCAAAACGTCTGAGCTAGATTTGCAATTAAAAGAGCCAATGCAATTTAAAGAGCCAATCACAATCCTGTATTAAAATAAGGTTCACTTATGTCAACAGGCTTAAATTTTTGTGCATCATTTGACTACTTAATTCATTATCAAGTTCAACCTATCCATCCATCCATCCATCTACCAATCAACCAACCAACCAACCAACCAGCCATCAGTCGCACATATTTATCTTTATCTAAAACTACAAGAAAAAGATCATAAACAGAATAATTTGAGGAGTATCAGTCCAGTGCTGCTTTGATAGCACTGTAATAAGTACAGCTCCAAGGCTAGAAGGAAAACAATTTAAGTATAATTTATATCTCGTACAACAACGGAATGCCACATAAAAAACAACTTAACTTCAAACTGACAGTTTGCCAAGAATGAATGCTCTTTAAATGGAGACACTGAAGCTTCTGTTTGCATTGTTTTTAAATGTTTTTTGTTTTATTTGCATTGATCAATGTTTATATGCAAACGTAATATTGATTTATCATATGTAGCATTCTTACCCATCTGCTTTCTATTGGAATGAACCACTCAAATAATTTGGATTCTTTTTGGTGATTCTTTGTGGTTTTAAAAGAAATTAAAGATAATTTGGTGTCTTTTTTTCCTTTTGAAAATGTTGATTGCAAGTTCATGGACACACACAAAAAAAATGTTAAGAGAAAATTAAAAATATCTTGATTTGTGCTTTGAAAAAGGATGAAAGTTTTATGGAAGTGAAAGTGAGTATATGACAGATTTTTGTGTGTGTGTGTGAATTATGCATTCAACAAGCCCCTACTGGGAAAACACATCCATCATAAAAAGATATTTGTACTCAGCAGAAGTTCTGTTTAAACTTTTGTGTGTGTGTGTGTGTGTGTGTGTGTGTGCGTGTGTGTGTTTTAGTGGAACAATAAATGAGCCTGTGATTGTTTGCCTTTCACTAGGCTTTTGTTTCTCCACTCGTGGCTGTTTGTAGTGGCACAAACTCTATTAAACAAATCAAGCACACAAAGAAAGCGAGACACTGTGTCATACGCCGCAGTCTTATGACATCATAATCATAATTGTATCATCGGGGTAAAGGCCTGTCATGTGTTATGAATGGCTGCGCTGCTAACTCTTGACAAACTGATGAAATGCCTTTAAAAGGAGACTTTTCTCTTCCTTGAGGCTTTTGTTATATAAGAGATCTGCATTTCTGGTTGAATTGGGCTTTTCATGCTCTGTTAAGTCACAATTGGGTTGGTATTAGCATGTGCACATGCAATGGCTTACAAATAGATTAAACATCAGATATAGAGTTAAAATTATTCGCCCTCCTGTGATTTTTATTTTTTCCTTTTTCAAATATTTTCCAAATTATGTTTAACAGAGCAGGGAATTTTTCATAGTATTCGTAGTATTTTCTATAATACTTTTTTCTTCTGGATAAAGTCTTATTTGTGTTATTTTGGCGAGAATAAAAGTATTAAAATATAATATTAGGTCAATACTATTAGCCCCTTTAGCAATATTTTTTTTAATCGATTTTCTACAGAACAAACCATCGTTAATGTCAAGATCACCAGCAATCTAGCCTATGCAGATCGCTGGAGAGTTACACATCTGCCACAACATGAACTACAACTACCATAAAGTCTTGTGCCAATCTACACCTGCTACAACTGATAACAATCCGGTCACTCACTGACAAACACAGCAGCAACTTATTCTCACCAGGACTATAAACACAGCACACACACACACTTCTTGGCTGAGTCTTTACGAAGCATTTCCCAGTCAAGTCTTGCCGTGTTTTTTGACCCTAGTGGTGGGCAAAGCGAGGCTTCATGAAACACTGAAACAGTTGAAGCAAATGTCTTGAAGCTTCGAAACATTTTGAAACCAGTCTCTACAGTGACACCTAGTGGTCAAATTTAATGTGTTGCTCTGGAACAGCTTCAGCAAAAAAACTGTTAAGCAAATTGAAGTATTAAACCCCATGTTGTCGAGTTGAAGTATCAAGAAATTTAGTAAAGGTCCAGACTAGCATGCCGAGATAATGGGTTCAAATACTATATATATATATATGTGAATATGTCTTGTTTTGATCATAAAACAGTATCACTATTAAAATAAATTAAGTCATAGTTTCAGAGTAATTGTACAAGTGGAGATCAAACCCGGGCCATTTGCAGCACAGGAACTTTGAGCACACGTCCGGTCCACTAGGCTTCATGAGATATAGTTTTTTCTTACCCTGTCAGTCAAACGCAGATTCGCCAGGTCTCGAAATACTTCTCAAATGACCGATGCTTTAAATCGCTTTAGTCACGTGACCTGGTGTTTCGAAACACTTTAGTCACATGACCTGTGTGTTTTGAATCACCTTAGTCATGTGACCTGCATGTTTTTGCACTTCAAGATGTTGACACGTCAGCCATCCCTACCTGACCCTTGTTTTGTTCATTGTTTTGGAGTACCCTCATGATATCGTTTGTTTTTGTTGACCATTGCCTGCCTGACTCTTTTCTTAATTTCAAATTTTCTATTTCAATTGAATAAATCTGCATGTGGATCCCCAACTCTGTTGTCACCCGAATTACTGTTACAGTTATACAATGAATTCCTAATTACCCTAACTTTCTTAATTAACCTAATTAACCTAGTTAGACCTTTAAATTGCACTTTAATCCGAATACTAGTATCTAAAAAAACTAGTAAAATATTATGTACTGTCATCATGGCAAATATAAAATAAATTAGAAACTATTATGTTTAGAGGTGTGTTGAAAAATAAATCTTCTTTTTGTTAAAATATAAAATATACAGGGGGCTAATAATTCCAACTGTAAAAATAAAAAATAGCATTTAATGTAATGTTTTTTTTTTTTTTCCAGTGGGAAGTAAGAACACATGAAAATGTACAAAAGACAGTGATTCAGATCGATTAGCCTTTCATTTGCATTTACATTTATTCATTTAGAAGACACTTTTATTCAAAAATGACATTCAAATGAGAATAATAGAAGCTATTTAAATGGCCAGATAAGTACGGTATGAAGATGCTGTGATAAATCTTAGTAAAAAATCTTGCTGAATAACAAACAAACAGACAGGTAGAATTTACTGAAAAAAAAAATAATAAATCAAAATCACAGGAGGCCTTATCAATAATTTTGCCTTTAGCTGTACAAAAAGCACAAACAAAACAAGGTAAAACAGAACCAGATTGAACAAATAAAAATAAAGCAAGCAAACAAAAAAAAAGAAAACATAAAAAGCTAACAATTCAAAAACAAAACATAACACAAACAAACCAAAGCAAAACACAAACAAAAAAAGAAGAAAAAAACAAAACCCCAACACATTACATTTGATGCCGTAGCAAACAGTGCTTAATGAGTTACCCACCCAAGTCTACTTACATATATGGGTTTGTTCAAATCCCTACTTTTACTGCCTACAACAATAACTTGGATGGTAGCAGAACCAACAAACACATCTTTATTCTTCCCAGAAGGTGATTCATGTTAGTGAGCTCTCTGGCTCCATTTGCGCACTGCTCTTCTCGCAGTTACAAAATGAACATGAAGACTCTTTTGCTGGCAAAGTGATTTCCCAGAAGGCCCTGCATGAATCTCTGGTAGTGATGTGCTAGCCAACCAAACAATCCCACCTCTCTGCCTGTTCTGATCACACTAACGACAGTTCATTGTGGCCCCCAAATTGGAGTCTGCATTGGGGCCGGCCTTACATCTCCCTGAATAAGGTGACGACTTTCTGCTGCAGGAGTCCTAAAACCCAAACTCTTCCATTTTCCTCAATCTTCTATTGATCTGCTATCACCTCAGACAGGCTTGTTTTCACACAGTCAGGCTGTGACCATGCTGCCCTTTCTCTCTTGTTAATCTATATAGAGTACAGTTGCATAATATGGTCAGAGAATTAAATTGGCCTCTATAATTAATGCAAAGGTAAATGAAAAAAGGTATCTTTTTTCTTTTATAATGTGTCTAGACTGGAAAGCTAATTTCAATTTTAGTTGCAGTTTTCTGGTCTAATAAGAGCATAGTTGATATGTCTTCAAAATTGGCTTTATTTGTAAATAGGTTTAATCGATTAAAATAAATGATGGTAAAATGAATAAAAAATACTATATATATATATATATATATATATATATATATATATATATATATATATATATATATATATAGATATATATATATATATATATATATATATATATATATATATAGAGAGAGAGAGAGAGAGAGAGAGAGAGAGAGAGAGAGAGAGAGAGAGAGAGAGAGAGAGAGAGAGAGAGAGAGAGAGAGAGAGAGAGAGAGAGAGAGAGAGAGAGAGAGAGAGAGAGAGAGAGTTTAATTATCAATAACTTTGCCTAATGTCATTCCAAACATGTCACCTACAAAAGATGTCTTAGTCCTTTAACTGCCCCACCGAAAAAAAAAAAAAAAACATACTGAATTGCATTTCCCAACTCCTAATGTCACTAGTTAACACACTCAATGCATTTTCTTTCTACAAATCCAATAATTTCTAAAATATCACCTTCTGACAAATGGTTGATATGTCGGTTTAAGGTAAAAATACAGTAATTAATACATATACTATGGAAAATCTGAAAATATGAAGAGTAAGACCAATTTATTTAAAAACACAAGCAAAATAAAACATTGTGTTGCAAATTATATGAGGAGAGAGAGAAAGAGATAGTGAAAAGTAGAGAGAGAGGGCGAAAGTACAAAATATGTGCCACAGGTGAGATAAAGATTTCATCTGATATTGTTTTATTTACTGTCTTTTTATTAATACAAAACTTTATGATCCACGGTGACGCAAGGGCTACCAGTATGATTCATTTATTTATCCATCCAATCATCCATCTATCCATCCATTGAATGTGTTAGTGGCATGTTTGTACAATGTTGTATTTTTAAGAATAATTTGTAAAATATCATCCTCAACCAAATGGTTGATATTTCGGTTTATGGTAAAAGTACAGGAATTAATACATATAATATGAAAAAAAGTAGAAAAATCTATGAAGTGTAAGATTTAAATCAATATTTTTATCAAAATAAAACATTTTTATATATGAAATCATCTTTATTATTTAAGTATGCCATACCATATTTCAGATTCTCATTTAACATGTTTTCTTGTTTACAATAAAACCAAAATTGTGGTACACAAAAAGTGTAGTAGTGCAACAGGATTATGTTTGTTTGATTTTTTTGTAAACCAACAATATTGTGTAATGTAAACCATTACTTAAAATAGTCATTCTTTACCTGACTTTAACAGTCATTATTTACAGTAAAGCAGTCAAAATATGGTCAACCATTTGGTAGAGTAGGCTGTTACAGGGTTAAAAACCACAACAAAACAACAGATGATCCATTTCACAGCTATCGTAAAGAGCACTTCACATAGAGTTGATCTTTATACTGTACAGGCTTTACGCCCTATTCCACTACCCTTACCCCAACTCCACCCCTAAGCCTAACCCTCACATTAAGTTCCCACAATGTAAGTACTGTAATAGAAGGTTTACACATAGAGACACACAATTTATTGTCTACCAGGACAAACTTTGGCGTACTTACACTATGTACAGTTGACTTGAACCGTGCCGAAGCATGCTTGTCCCCCCTCGCCTCTACCCCCACGGCCTGCACTCACATTGCATCCGAGCCGGAGCATGTTTACGTCATCGATGTTCAGTTTAACAGAGGAGAAGCGCTCTTGCTCAGCACAGTGGAGATTTCTTTAGTTATATCATTTTAGTGGTTTGGGATGCAGTGACACACACAGTCAAATATTTCGCCGAACAGATCAGCCACTTTTAACACTCATAAATAATCATAAAAGTTATTGTGTTGCAGGTGTTAGGAACTTTAATGATCTACGACAGTTTGCATTCATTGAACAGTAAGAATGATTAATAAATCCATATGAAACAGTCTCTAAAAAGTCACGTCTCGTCTTCAGTTTCGGGCTCAGGCACGCTTTGCCCTCTCACTACAAGCATACCATACCAAAGCCCAAGTGAACCGCGCTCTGGCACACCTCTTCCAACCGGGCTAGGGCTGGCCATTAGAACCCCGCCTGAGCCAGATTCAGAGCACTCACAACTCTCAAACAACTGGGAAACTCATCTGGGCACGGTTCGGATAGCATAGTGTGAGTGCGCCCTAGGCCTAAACAGAATGCAATTTTTTTTAAAAGCAAAGGAAATCACAATCCCTTTTTGAGTTTTTTCAACGTCTGGTCTCCTAAAAGTACAGTCCTTATATAAAATGAACTGAATTACAAAGAATTATGCTCTACAGAATGTTTCAAAAATATTTTGATTTTGTCTTTCGGATGAGACGTTAAACTGACGTCCTGACTCTCTGTGGTGATTAAAAAAATCCAATGGCACTTATCGTAAATAGTAAGGGTGTACCCCTGCTGTCCTGGCCAAATTCCCTCTATCAGGCTTTACCTATCATAGCCTACCATAGCCCATCAAATTGGCTCCATCACTGTCTCCCAATAGCTTTTTTCGATCACTCCCCCAATAGCTGGTGTGTGGTGAGTGCATTGGGGCTGTTGTCCTGTGGCTGCCATCGCATCATCCAAGTGGATGCTGAACACTGGTAGTGGTGTAGAGAGAACCATCCCCCTCATGATTGTAAATCACTTTGAGTGTATGGCCATACACAATAAGTATGCTATATTAATACACATTACATTACATTACACGTTTTTAGTTCAGATAATTGTTGGAATTGGCTCAAATGTGAGTGAAAAACAGTTCTCTGTGCATTTTTATATCTGAAGTGAAAGCAAATTCAAATCAATTTCAGTTAAAATTACAGTTTATATTAAAAAAATCCAACAACAATGGCTTCTCATATAGATTGCTTTCTGACATTTATAAAAGCCCTTCCAAGAAAAGCAGTGCCTCATCAATATTTCAGATAATTGTGCAAACAAAGGACAGAAAAAAAACAACAAAAGTGTTTTGAGTAAGAGATATGGATTTATAGATCCATTTTAGATCTATTTTAGTCATGACAGCATCTGATCCACTAATATTACAGCTCATCTGTATAAAATATTGGCTTCTCATACTAATATTACACTGAATTATGCTCTGCAGATTGAAGTGCTGTAAGAAAGCGGTGCCACATCAAGATTTCAATTTACCTAATAGTGCAGCATCACTTCAAAACCTGAGGAACTGGCGTACACTAGATAAACATCTCCTCTTTCCTTAAAAAGCACGCACTGCATTGACTTGACACTACAAAGAGCGTCTTCTGCTGCGGCCAGCAAGCAAATGTAATTACCGCCGGTGGCCTGGCACACACAATGGGCTTTAATTGTGTTGCGGCAGAACAGCTGCTGAAGTGAAGCCGAGTATCAGTCTTCCTGCTGTTTGGACATTACACAGCCAGCGGGTGAAGCGGGACCTCCCGCCAGCCCCCAGTCCCACAGAAAGACACCGTCGTCTGTGCCTCTGGATCACCCTGAACCTTCCCCGTGCCATCTGCCTGTTGAAGAAAGCTGACTTTTGGACCTGCAACCAGGGGTGTACAATAGATTTGATTAAAGACGAAAAGACAGCTATGCCCTCGAGACGCAACCAAAGCGAAGGGTCTCCGACACCCCACAGAGAACTTACTCTTGTATATTTTTCTTTCCAGTGTAAAGATTGGAAATAGGTTTTGATGTTCCGTCGAGCGTGTGCAGCATGTTGAAAGTCTATGCTTTGATCCCGGAGACCTACAGCATATTAAAATTGCCTTTGTGTCTAAGGGTAAATAACAGGTCAGTATCCGTAATGAGTAGGTAAACCGATATCGCCACCTCAGGGATTGACAAGACCTCCCTTTGCAGGTGAATGCGCCACGATTTTTCTTTTACGCTGACTGACATCGGAAGATCTCAAGCCCAGCAGACACTCAATTAGACTCTCTAGGTAACGGCGTCATTTCCATAAATCTGCCGTAGAGGGCAAATTATTGGAGCGTCAGAGTCTGTGATGATGGCGACTGCTGTCGGAGGCGCGTGGGTAAACAATGAGGGTCCGCACATTAGCCGGCCATTTATTCAGATCTGTCAATAAGAGTTGAATGCTGAGAATGACAGATGTGCCTGGCCTATTCGCTCGATGGAAGACTGTAGACAATTAGGGCTTGGGTCAACAAACTGCCCAACACCGGAGACATTAATGTGTTTGCCCAGGTCGAAGAGGACTCAAGGTTAATGCTCAGTGCAGGGATTAATGTGCTTACTTAAGAAAAATGGACAGACTTTTACTCTAATGTGCACAAGGCGGCAAGAGTGAACCCAGCAAGCATAGTGTTGCAAATTAGATGGGGAGGGAGAGAAAGAGAGAGAGAGTGAAAGGTAGAGAGGGTGAAAGTAGAGAGAGAGGGGGGGAAAATACAAAGTCTGTGACATAGGTGCCAAAAAGTGATTATCTGATATTTTTATTTACTTTCTTATTACTCATTTATTTTTCTCTGATCCACTGTGATACAAGGGCTACCAGTATGATTCATTTATTCATTTATTTACCCATAGCAGCATGTTTGTACAATGTTGTATTTTTGAGAAAGATAGAGAGAGAAAGAGAAAAAGAGGGAGAGAGAGATAGAGAGAGCGAGAGAGATAGACAGACAGACAGATTGAATGATATGTTTATTGGTTGGTTGATTTATTGATTTGGTCAATCGTTCATTCATTCATTCATCATTTAATAGATTTGTTTCTTAATTTATTCAATGGTTTATTTAAGCAAAAGAGATGGTGTAGGTATCACTCACTGATTGGTTGGTTGGTTGATATATAGATTGATTGATTGATTGATGGGTTGGTTGATAGATAGATAGATAGGTTTATTTTGAGAGGGAGAGATTGTGTCGGTATCACTCACTAATTGGTTGGTTGAATGATTGATTGATGGATTGGTTTACTGATTGATTGATTGATTTATGGGTTTATTGGTTGATTGATTGATGGGTTCATTGGTTGTGTGATTGATTGATGGGTTTATTGGTTGGTTGGTTGGTTGATTGATTGATGGGTTTATTGGTTGGTTGGTTGATTTACTGATTTATTAATTTATTGATTGATTGATGGGTTCATTGGTTGGTTAGTTGGTTAATTGATTGATGGGTTTATTGGTTGGTTTATTGATTGATTGATTGATGGGTTCATTGGTTGAGTGTGTCATTGATTGATTGATTTATTGGTTGGTTGATTGACTGATGGGTTTGTTGGTTGGTGTATAGTTTGATTGATGGGTTTATTTGTTGATTGATTGATTGATTTACTGTCAATAAATCACTGCTTTGTGTTTTTTTTTTCTTTCTCTTTGTGTTCCTTACAGTAAAAATACTTATTTAATACGTCCAGTTGCAGGTGTGTAGTTTTTTAATACGTCCAGTTGCAGATGTGTAGTTTTTGGGGCAGTTTATGGTCTGCTGGCAGTAATTTTAAAACTCAGTTTCTGAAGTGTGAAGAGAATAATGAAACCTCACTGTTAATGGTTTTTAAATCACTCCAGATTAAAAGATCTTACTTTCATACTGTAATTCATGCAAAGCATTATGTGCTGGAGATATAAAAAATGTCAAATAATATTACATTTACCTCTAAAAAAGCCATTCAGTGATATTCAATAATAAATAAGTAATATTAATAATAATAATAATAATAATAATAATAATAATAATAACAATAATAATAATAATAGATAATTAGTGAGGGCAATGTTTCATAAATAAACAAATCAAGCCAATATTTTACATATTCATATTTGATTGTTATTAAAAAGTTAGCATAATGTTATTATGAATAAACTGTATGCAAATCAGTTGTTACTATGAATCGTTAATATCACATTAATATGTTAGCTAAATAACTTTGTATTAGCAAACTGAATAATTTATAGGGTTTTAAAGTTGCGGACAAAATTCTTTGAAACAAAAGAATTAAAGTCAAATCTAAATTTTAAATAAGAAAAAATAATGAATATATTTTACTATATTAATTATATTTATAATATATTAATTTAAATGTACTCATTAATTCTATAAAAAATAAACTTAAATATTTTTTAAAGCTTTGCAGTGTTTTCAATTGTTTTTTTTTTTTTTTTTTTTATATTTTGAGCAAAAGATGAAAAAGTTTAAGCAACATTTTTAGCATAGTCTTCTTTGCTCATATTTTCCAAGGGTACCAATATTAGCGGATGACACTGTAAGTGTGAGATATCAAGCAGAAATAGCAAACACACAGATAATGTGCCACCTAATGTGTAAAAGCAGCAGATTTGATCTTTGTTGCTGTCCTCGCCGGCTGTATTGTGAGTGTTTTTGTGTGTTTGGTGCTGCTCTCTGGCCTCATGTCAACCTCAGCAAGCAACACAAAAGCAATTCCCAAAGTTCAAAATATATCTCAAATAATTGCATCCCTGAAACCATTTTTGATGTTCTCCACAACAACAGCGACAGGGGAAAAAACCTCTTTGTGTTGCTTTCAATTTAAGGAGTTATTTTCTCTTCCAAGATTCGGCCCATAATGACCGTGAGTGTGTCTGGGTCTTCAAAAGCAGAGCGGCTGTTTGAAGTCTAGTTAGTCCTGGGAAGCCGTCATAACCTAAGCACATGTTAAAGGACCACTGGACAGCCCAGAGGTGGACAAAACACAGAACTCTTTTCATAGTCAGAAGTCAAAAAAGGTTTTATAATAAATAACATTTATTTTTTTGTGATTATAATATAATATTAATTGCTTATTTTTTATGCAAGTAATGATATATTATTAAAAATAAATTAAACTTAAAACAATCTTTTATTTTTTTCAACTTTTAATTAAATTAGATTATAAATAGGAGGAAATGTTAATTTTAAATATTAGTAAGATGATAAGACATTACAAAATAATTATACATAACTAAATATAAATAAAAATATTTTAAATATAAAATATTTTACAATAATGCAAATTTACTGTATTTACACTTGATTGTTTTTTACTGTATTGCATTATGCTTGATCATTAGTTCATACCATTGTGATATATTTCATTCAATTATTCCCACCAAATTCAGATTAATCAATATTTATAATTTTATTTGTAATTACATTTTTATAATATAATTTTTTATGGCATTTTATCAATAGAATTATAATTGCATTTATAATTATAATTACAGATATAAACATTTCCTAAAAATATTATATTTTATGTATGTTATAATGTAATTATTCATAATATTATGCAGTAACATACACAACTGTCAGACCTTATTATTAGTCATTCCACCTATAATGGAGAAACTAATATATTGACACAATAAAAACAATCACATAGATGCCTGACATTTTTAAGCTGAATCAAAATAACCTTGAGTAAATTTAACTTAAATTACATTAAACATCTTGTAACTTGTATAATTGGAATAACTTGTAAATTGGAACATAATAAATAACTTGTATAATTTCAAAATGGAGCATTATGTTAAAATTACATCCAAACATATGCTGTTGACTTTTATTAAATACATTTTACAGTGCACTGCTGGTGAAAGGAAACTTGCATTATCTTAATATTTATTATCTTTGCGTTTTTATGACCCCCAGGCATGGTCAACCCAATCTCAAAAAAAAAAGAGAAGACAGAAATAAATAAATAAAGTGGCACACATGCGTCTGCTCACACATCCGCACACAGAATGAGTCCCTGCAGGGGGAAACTGATGGACACATGAGATGACAGATGATTGTGTTTGTTTGAGTTCACATTCACTGCTTCTTTTGTCCTCAGAGACGCATTCTTTGCAAACGTCTTCTCATCGATGAGCAACATTTTTTTAGAGAACATTATTTTTCAGCTTCAGTCATGAAATCTATGCAACAATGAGCAATGCCTTTGAAAAATCATTTGAAATTATAATTTGTAATTATTCCTGGGATTATAGAAATGAAACAATTAATGGACAACATTTTTATAAATAGCCATTAATTGAAAATACATGACTAATTATTAAATTAATAGTGAATAATAAGAATAGTGTTGCATTATTGTTAAAATAAATAAATAAATAAATAAATAAATATGTAATTAAAAATATGCATTTAATATTATTAAAAATTAAACTAAGCAATGCATTTGAAAAATAATTTGCAATAATTAGTAATTATTCCCAATGACAGAAAATAAATCTTTAATATACAATATTTATACAAATGACTATTAACTGCTAATTAATGACTTATTATCTAATGTATAATTTAAATTTGTCAAATTATTGTTAAAAATACTGTATAAATAATTGGAATAATAAACAAAATAAAAATAAATTATAATAATTATAGTAATTATATTAATAAAATAAAATTAAATTAAAAATAAAATTAAAATTAATTAAATTAACATATTTTTATGAAACATTAACCCATTACCCGATATGCTCATTTACATATCTAGAACAGTTTTGCCCAAACCCAATAATCACATTTACACATTTTTGCAAGCAGAGTATCAAAAACAGCCCGTGTAAAGGTCTAAAACACCCATTTAGACCCAAGCTACAGATATTTTTGAACAAGAAATCGCATCAGAAGCTCTGAACTCAGACAACCCTTTTAAAAGACCAGAGAGCAAGGTGAAAGAAGAGCCTACGTGCCAAGAAAAGCTCCAGCATATGAAACTGACTCTAAAAATCCTGTACCAGTTCTGCAAATCTGCAAGCGTCGAAAGGCATACTCTTCTCCTCAGCTGCCCTTTACAGACCCTCAAACAACAGGAGATTCAGGCTTCATTTCACCACGTTACACAAAATGGTGGCAAGTGAGGTGATGCCTCGCGCAGTCGGTGGCAGGTGAACACGCTAAGCTCAGTAATTATTTCCCTTTATCCGAGCGCCGGCATTTAAATGAATTCTCATTCGGTCTGCCTATCTCTGCCTGGCGTGATAGAGCTCGCTTTTCTTCTTAATTATGCCTTCAGACCCGAGTGTTTACGGAGAGACTTCCTGTGACTCACGGCAGTGCTGAACACAACAGACTGGCACACTGTCCAAAGTCAAGACACACACTGTACAGCGTATGACAGGCTGGATAGATTCTCAGCGCTGGGTTGTGGCTGGAAGGGTATCTGCTGTAGTAATGGGTGGTTCATTCCGCTTTGGTGACCCCATATAAATCAGGCACTCACCAAAGTAAAGCAAATGAGAATTATTAAGTAAACACTTTTATTGTATGATTGTAGTCATTCTGTCATATTTTTGTTGTTTTTGAATAAGACATATTCAGTTTTTATTAATTTGCTATGTATGTTTTAGATTTATAGAAAATCTGGTAAAAGTAAGGAAAAATGAGCAATACAGTAGTATAAATAAGTTGCCTTGGCAACTAGCAAAAACAAAGATATGTGTATTGAATAAAGCCTACATAGCCTGAAAAGGAGAGATCAGCTTACTGAAATCAGTAAGAAATTCAGTTGAATTTGTTTCTATTATTATTATTATTATTATTATTATTTAAGGTGTAACATGAAGTATTTTTTTCCTTTCATTTTTTAAAGTATAACATATATTAGTAACATATAATATTTTGGTGATTTATAGAACATATTTATTTTCATTTAATTCTCTCTCAGAATAGTAATATTGTGGAAAAATTGCTGCAATTTCAATATTAACTTACTATATGAATAAAATACTATATGGATGGTTGGATGGATAGATGGTAATGTAGTCTGGTTGATAAACAGACGGACAGATGAACGGACGGACGGACAGATAGATAGATAGATACCATATGATTTGAATGTGCAGCCATTAGTAGGGCCACTCAGAATCTGCGAACGTTTTTTGCAATTTCTGCGAAGAATTTTGCTAAAAATCAGGAGAAGTCAGGAGAGAATTGTAAAGGCAGTTGCATAATTCTTCACACTGCACGCCCGCAAGTGATGTCTACTTTAGTAAACAGAACCTACATAGGCTGTGAATAACAGCTAATAAAGATGTAAATAATCTTCAGTTTGTTGCACAGAGCGATTGATTGGAAGCCGCACGAACAGTAAGATTTGCATGTATGTTTTTTATTCTCAAAGTAAAGGCAGCCATGACATGACCCGCACTCGGCAATAAAAGTGAAACTAAAAGCGAAAACATCGATAACTTAAATGATCATATTGCAGTTTAGAGTTATGATTACGACAAGCATTTGATATGTTTTTTTTTCTTTCATAGCGAACACAAGCCTATATAATGTTGACTATAATGCAAGAGGGAATCTGATAATGGCAAATGTCTCATTTTACTACAGAAAATGGTCTAATAATGTTGTCAATGACAAGTGACAAGCAGATGAGTCAAACATAACTCAATAGTTATATTCTGATGTCATCTCTTTACTGTGAATTAACAACCAGGACAGATTTAAAGGGCACCTAGTTTACCCCTTTTTAAAGATTTAAACTTAATATTATGGTTCTTCTGAGTGTGCCAGTTCAGGTTCAGTTCAAAAGACTTTAGATTTTTTTATTATAATGTGTTAAACAGTGTCATAATGGGGGCGTGTGCACAGGTCGTTGTTTTAGGAGTGTGTTGCTTCACATGAAAATTAGTTTCGACTTCCCGCCCAACTTAAGGAGGCGGAGCCAAGAGCTCCCCCGCTTTGTGCATGGCAACAAACAGGCAGACAGAGAGAAGCAACATTAGTTAGAGGACCAGCATTCAGACATACATGTACGACCCAGACACAGACGAAGCAGAGAGTACAAAATCATTTGTGTCTTTGTACAGTTTTACAGCCAAGTGTGTGCTAGTTTAAAGTTTCTGAGCTTGTACAGAGACTAATAACCACGCACACTGAATTAACTTTGACTGAGGCTATAACTAAAGGGCGTCACACACCAGATGCACCGCTCAGAGCCGCGACGCAGCACACCAGATGCGCACATTCACATGTTATTTAAAATGAAACTTTTTAGATGTCACTCTGTGGCACGGCAGAAATATGAACAGTGTCCTGAGTCGTGGCCGGTGTGTGTACCCTAATAGAAACCTATGTTTAGAATTATAAAATGCATGGCGCTGCGTGGTGAGACGCTGAGCAGCGCTTCTGGTGTGCGACCTGCTTAAGGCAAGTTAGTTATTCCCATTGGAGGGACGCGCACGTGCTCGCACTTTCCAGCTGCACCTAGTTAACGTGACAGGGAGCTTCTGTGACCACAGGAAATGCAAATGGCTGAAGTTTAAGGAAGATGCAAAGAAAAGTACACATGTTTGCAAACCCACCTAAAGTTACAAACAATGGCACCGATGAGAGCGATCATGTGGTGAATATTGAGCCCCATGAGCCTTACATCTAAAAATAGAGCAAGGGTGTTTCTTTGGTAACATCGCTTTGACTCACGCTGAAAACGGCGGACGTCAAACAAACTGAGGATATTGTAATACACGCCTGTCAATCAATATTGGTGGGCGGAGGGACCGCACTCCTAGGTCAAGTTGGGGTCGATCTCAAGACCGATTCAATTAGTCCACCATTTTTATGTTGTTAAATTGAAAAAAAAAAGGACTAGGTGTGATTATGTCACCCCAATATGGCGGTCTATACACTATACCTACACATATGTCTGTCCAAACAGCTTGAAAAGTAGATTTTACCATAGGTGGCCTTTAAAGTCTATTCAAGTCCACCATTCCAAGTCTATACAAAATTCAGCATTTTAACCAACAGTGGACCTACACAAAGGGCTATCATTGTCGTTGTTTTACCATATGTTTGAGAAATTACAATAATAATACCCTACTCATATTAACATTTATTTTACATCTAAAGAATTGTGAGAAAATCGTGATCTTGATTTTAAGCAAATTTTAACAAGATTTGTGCAGCCCTACAGATCATTGTTTCTTTTCCACAAATCTGACCTTGACCAAAGATCAGGGCAAAGAGCAATGCCGCTGTGACTGTGAGTGTGCCATTAATAACAGACGGAAAGCAAGACAGAGAAATGAATGAATGAAAGTGTCGCACTGGGGTATCAGCAACATCTGTCTGAAAGGATTCAATCCGTTCCACTGGATGGATCATTCAGACTGAAAGACAGAGAGTGAGAGAGAGAAAGAGAGAGAGAGAGCAGCGCTGCATGGTATTTTGACAGCAGGTGTACAGCAGATCAATGAATGAAGGAGAGAAAACAGCTCATCTTTATGACACAGAGCCCTGAGAACACACTACTTTAATTAATCTAATCACATCCCACCACAGAGAGCAGAGGTGAAAAACAGACCAGCACTCGTTTCTCCTCCTTTCTCCTAATGTCACCCATGTGTCCCTGAAGAGACCAAGGACATGATGGTGAATTAATCATTTAATACACCTTATTCTCTCGCTGTCGGTCTATGAACAAACATCCATGTGGAGGAGTCATTACACACATAATGATGGCAATACAGCGATGACAATTCTGGAAACACACTGGTTAACCAATAGGTTTTTAACCACTAACTGGTATTGTTGATGTAAGATGGTCAAAAGACAAGCTTTTGGATAAGTTAATTAATTAAAATATATGCAAGAAAAAAATGATCAATCTAAGTTTATTTTGAATGATTAAAAGGTCTTCCTGGCCTAGTGCTTTGAAAGATTCAAAATATGATGATTTAAAAGGACAATTGATTAGTATTTTGGATCTGCACTGTAATTCTGTAAAAGAGTAATTTTTATGCTTGGATTTTTGGTATCTGAAGTCATTTTGTTATTAAAATTAATACATTTTGATTCATTATTATTTCTTTTAATAATTTTTTTTCTGGGTTAATTTACCTTAAAGAAAAAAAAAAGTTGTACAGTTTTGGTTTAAAATCAACAAGTCACTAAGAAAAGTTTATTTATAAACAAATTTAGAGCGGATCACATGCTTATGATTGACCACGGCTGGACCCGCATTAGCTATTACATGATTCTCCAATCAGATGATTTCTAGGTCACTATAAATAACCATAGTCATCTTCCGCTTGAAAAATCCACCATTCCTCCCCTATTCCTCTCCCTTTTTCTACTAGATTCTGTGGCATGGCGGCCCAGTGGTTAGCACTGTTGCCTCACAGTAAGAACATCACTGGTTCTAATATTTACTTGGCCAGTCAGTGTTTCTTTGCGGAGTTTACAAGTTCTTCCCATGCTCGTGTGGGTTTCCCTGGGTTCCCTGGTTTCCGGCTACCTTCCAAAGACCTGCGTCATAAGTAGTTGGACTAAACCAAATTGGCACCATAGTCAAGTAGCCAACAGTTTTTTCCCCTCATAAAGCAATTCGTCATTAGCCACAAATCAGCGGTGGAGTTCTAGAGATCTATCTGAGCTCAATCTGCCCTCTCGCCCTGCAAATGACAGCATGCCAAGCAAGCTAATAATCAATCATCAGCTAAGTGTGAACTTTTGAAATCACAAAAAAATATAATAAATGAATAAATATTTAAAGTATAACAAGATGCCAATGCATACTATTCTGGAGAATAAATAAATAAATAAATAAATAAGTAAATAAACAAACAAACAAACAAAACAAACAAATAAATAAACCAACAAACAAATAAATAAGTAAATAAATAAATTAATTAATAAATAAATAAATTAATTAAAACTATAATTTTAAGTCACAGCTATTGCGTTGTAGTCAGTATAACAAGTCTTGTTATTCACATTACAAATTATTTTATAGTAAAGCTTGTTGTAATATTCTAAACTTTTGGGTGACAAAATGTGGGTGACTTATTTATCTTCAGTAGAATAAAGAAACCATTAATTTAGCTGAACCATGGTTTTTGATGAAGTCAATAAACATCCAAACATATATACTTTAGAAGTAAAAAAAAAAAATAAAAAATACAAAATTTATATCTCGAACAAAATTAATACCCGTGACTCATTTCTAACATATTTCTAACCCTAATACATAATTCACATTACACAACATACAAACAAAAATAGTAAATAATACAGACATAATAGCAGTCCAGGCTAATTGGAAATACATTTCACAGCCTACAGTAAAATACGCTGTTCTAGGTGCATTTGTTTCACGATTCAGATGACAAATCCTCTAGAGGACGCTGTTTACATTTTCGCAAATCTGAAGTATGTTACTTAGGGTATATTTTGTTGTACGTTTCAGATGCACATCCTTCTTGTACAGGTACATGCCCATGAGAATGTGAAGCTTGTCATACAGCTCACCTAGCAAAACACTGACCTAAACCCTTGCCTAAACACAACCAATAGTGTTTTCCAAAGCAAATGTCTGAGAAGTGTACACTGCGATCTTGTCGTTGTACCTTGAGTTCTTTTTATGTTTTTTTGTGAAACCAGACTTAAACCCAAGCATTTGGATCATAAGTATGACACCACAAAAAGTAAGTTACAAGACAAACTTACCACAACAGAAACGCTGCTCATATGGAGATCGATAGGTGAGACAAACAAATTCGATTTCAAATCATAGAAGCCATTAAGTGTTTTGTGGTATTATCTTGGTGTTTTGCAAAGAACTACACAAAAAATAAATGCTTTATTCATTGATATTATGTCCCTGTATATATCATTAATGTGAAAAGGAACAACATTTGTTTCATACTGCAGTGCGTCATTCATTTTACCTAGAAACTGCAGGCAAACGTATGTTGAAGTACGCTTTTTACAAAAATGTAGGCTGAAGCCTGCATTCCCAATGAAACCGTGTTGCATATTAGACATAAATGCTATCAAAAGCACAGCAACACACCACTCCCAAATTAAACCAAACGCTTCAAACAGCTTGAACAGCCCCTCAGTAAACATGGAGGCTCATTCACAGCTCTCTGGTTAAATATAGCAGCTCTGCCCCCTGGCTTTCCATTTGCTGTTGCGGCGTGTAAAGTCGTTTCACAACAAGCTTCTGACATTACACCAGCACACAGGGGCGCTGATGAATGAGAGCTATTTAAAAGGTGCAGCCGTAGGTACAATTGGACCCATATAAAAACACAAATAGCATTACGAGGTAGTTGTTCACACCTGAGGAAGTGGAAACGCAGAACGCCCTGCACATTCGGTCAGAGGATGCGTCCGCTCTTCCATTTGGTGAGAAGTAATTTTGGAGGTCCTGACAGGCATGTGGGTTCGTCTGCTTCACCTCAGCACTGTTCGTTAGCTCATTTACACCCTCTCGTTCGCCCACGGCAAATTGCGACACAGTGCCTGAGAGTTATTCAAATGGAGGCTGCTGGGTTACAGGGGAAATAGTATGAGAGAGGTGCAGGGTGGAGGATTTGGATTGAGTCTCGGACGTGTTAAGAACATTAATAAAGTACGTGAAGTAAAAAAAAAAATGCAGATGTTATATATAAAATATAGTGAAAATTAGGACACTTGACAGATTTGTAATATTTTGTCAAAAAAACTTTACTGTTTAATATTTGAAAATTATATTAAGGCAGCATGTATTGAATTTGACAATTATACCTTTGGAAAAAATAATACTAACTAATATAATAATAATAATTATTATTAACTTTATTGTTGTTGTTGTTATTATTTTATATTGAAAATGAAATAGTAATAATCTATGGCATTAGTAACATCTCTTATTTTAATATTTGTTGTCAACATATAATGTTTTGTGTATCATTATTAGTTAGTTGTTGTTGATACTGAATACTAAAACAATATTTATTTAATGTATTGTTATTATTATTATTATTATTATTATTATTATTATTATTATTATTATTATATTGAAACTGAAATAGTAATAATCTATGACAACATTAAATATTCTTATATTGTTTAATAGTTGTTTTCTCTATATATTATTATTTTAGATTTTTATATGTTATTATTTTATATTATTATATAATTTATATATTGTTATTATTTTTAGTTGGTTGTGTATTATTATTATTAGTTAGTTTTGATATACTGAATATTGAACACACTATTTATTTCATGTATTATTATTATTATTTTACATTGAAATAGTAATAATCTATGACAATATTAAAATTTCTTATTTTGTTTAATATTTGTTTTCTATAATACTATTATATTTTTATATGTTATTATTTTATATTATTATATAATTGCTATATAATAATGATATATTGTTATTGTTAATAGTTGTGTATTATTAGTCCGTTTTGATATACTGAACATAATATTTATTATTATTATTATTATTATTATTATTATTATTATTGTCACAGTGGTGCAGTGGGTAGCGCGATCGCCTCACAGCAAGAAGGTCGCTGCTTCGAGCCTCACCTGGGTGAAATGGCATTTCTGTGTGGAGTTTGCATGTTCTCCTTATGTTCGTGTGGGTTTCCTCTGGGTGCTTCGGTTTCCCCCACAAGTCCAAAGACATGCACTATAGGTGAATTGGGTTGGCTAAATTGTCCATAATGTATGTGTTTAAATGAGTGTTTACGGATGTTTCCCAATTATGGGTTGCAGTTGGTAGGGCATCCGCTGTGTAAAACATATGCTGGATAAGTTGGCGGTTAATTCGCTGTGGCGACCCCAGATGAATAAAGGAACTGAGCTGAAAGGAAAATAAATGAATGGATTATTATTTATTTATTATTATTATTTTTTATTTATTTATATTTACATATTTCTTATATATTTGTAATACATACAGTATTACATACAAACATTATATCATTACACCTAAATCATGGTTACTTTCATTATTGCCAAGTACAAAACAAACATCTAGTAAATGTATATGAGCTTATCACAAACCTCATCTTTTGACCATTTAAACGTACTCCCATTCTTGTTAAATAAACTACATAGATAATCAACAGTAATATAACTTATTATAAATAAACACCACAATCTACATTATCAATAATCACACTTCCCAACCCATTTACCCTAATGAACTAAACCTAGCACACTGATGTTACTAGTACCAGTTCATAAAATTCTCGCTTGACGACAGTGAGCTACAGTAAGTACAAAAGTTACGCAACCTAACTCACATAGCCTGACCACTACCTCCCTCCTACTTACCAAAATAAAACCAGCTCTGTTCCTCTGTAAAACACGTCATTTCTCACAATTCCAGCATATGACAAGAACAAGCTCTAGCTGTCAGGCGCACTGTCATGGAGTCAGGATTTGACACGCAGGCACTGGGAGACGGTGTGTACAGAGGAAGGACATACATGTGCAGCAGAGAGACCCGGCGTGTGTGTAACCTGACAGCCTGAGATGTCTCTATGGGGATCTGGACCTTTGAAAGCAAAGCGAGCAGGCAGACGGCCAGCCAAGTGAGACGCACTCAGAAGAGCCTTTACGCTGCATCCTGTTATGGCCTGACAAGCCACACGGGACAACACAAACTGTCTGGACACTGACACCGGTGAGGGGGAACCACGTATCTTCTGTAGACCACAAGCTGCGGGACTTTTAAACCTGAGATGAAGGTGATTTATGAAGTCGGTGTGATACTGGGAAACTAAATTATGTTTTGTGAATGGAAGGCATAGTATTATTATTATTATCTGTACTCACAATGACAATGATACTTTGCTACAGAGGCCATGAATACATGAAAATGAGGTTAAATGGAGATTTTCCTCATTTGTTTAAAATACATAAATCCTGTCAACACATGCATGGTTTAAAACAATAGTTAATCAACAGGCGCCAATATTCTCCTATCTGTAAAGTCACGTTGGTCAATCAAAATCCATAAACATGGGTGCATAGCAATGCATTCTGATGCCTATGTTCCATAATTAAGGCAGATAACTGTCTACAATACGCATCAGTATATGTGTTACAAGCCGCGTTAGCACAGCTATTAGCAGAAGTATTTTGGCTAAATTCACCATTGCACAGATGTGCATTCAGCAAACATTAGCCCATTTTCACACATACTGTACAGACCTTTCCGGAAAATTACCGGCAATTTTCCGGAAAGAGATCATGTGTGAACGAGCCCTTTTTGAAAATACCGGTAAATTCGTTCCGGCAATTTTCAGGAAAGAGAAGTTGTAACATTACGTGTAATTTGCTCTATATGAACGCAGAAGGAAAACTGCCGGCAGGAGTACGTTCACGTTTAGAATACGCTGGTGTGAGACATCTACTCCAGCCAATCAGAACATTTAGACGCATTCACATCTGCACTGTTTATGAAAATAAAAGCCTTTGAGTATTTTTCCAGACACATTTAGCCGCTAAATGTTAGTCAGATACCGTTTCTATGGTCCTTTTTAATGCCAACTGTTTCAAAAATGATAGATAAAATGCTTATAAACTGCTGTTTGTTTACCTTCAAGCTCTGCATCAGTTGCTTGACAAGTGCTCCGGTGAGCGCCAGCACACACACATATTATGTACATCTCGACATGCAAAAGTGTTCCTCCATATGTTTTCATCGAAGTTGTTCACAATACTTACATAATACAATTACACAATACATACAATCCATTCACAGAATTTGTAATGTAGTCAAATGTATAATCATTTAGCTGCTGTTCTCGCTTCTGCCTTTGGATGTCTCTGGGAAAAAGCAGCTGCAGCTAAAACTTTAAATAAAAATGAAACCAATAACAAAGGCCAGACCACTTCTATATTTACAAATACAAGTGCAACCATTTAGAGGTCATTTCTGGTTAGAATTTCAGAATCAGAATATACCAGTATTTTGGAATGGATGTGTGAATGGTCTTTTCCAGAAAAAAAAAAAAAAAATCTGAAATGCCCTCGCCTGTGTAAACACTCTTTTTTAATTTACTGGGGCTTATGGCAATAACAGTGAGAAATCTGACATCACACAAGGGAAATGACAGTACTGAAAATCTTCACCCTGACGGGAGTTTTCAAGATTTTCAACATTTAATTCTCATTCACTTCAAATTTCAGGAGTTTCATTGACCCAATACTGCATTTGCATGTGGACAAACAGCCAAATGTTTGAAAATGTTTGTGTTTGTGAGGACAGGACAGAGTAGTTGACATTTAGAGTTGTTAAAAAGCTTGCACAGAGGTACTGGAACTGTTGTTTTTTTATTATTATTACTATTATTGAAACACTGATATCTATGATACACTGTACAACCCAACGGTCAACTTTGTCAAAATAGTGTAGTTAACTCAAAATTTACTGAAAGTTAATTCTACTCAGTTGAAAAGTTTTGAACTCAGTGTTGAAGGCAATGAGTTAATTAAATACCTTATTGCTTCAACTTAAATGGAGTAAGTTCATTGTTACTGAAATGGCTTGTTGCAATCGGTTTCCTCAAACATTTTGAGTTGCCTTAACTTATTGGGTTTTACAGTACTCAGTTGGTGTGGGTTATATTCATTTATTGGATTTTACTGTGCTCAAAGTGCTTCATTTACTCAAATAGATTAAGTTCACAGTACTCACTATGATTAGTTTTTAACTCAAATGGTTTGTTGCAATCAGTTTCCTCAAATGGTTTGAGTTGCTTTAACGTATTGGGTTTTACAGTACTGTAGCGGTAGCAAAATACCAACTCGCTGCTTCAAAATTGTATTCACTGTATTACTATTTCAAATAAATGGTGAAAAGAAATTGATAAAAACATCTGTCACTGAATCTGTCATTCAAGTGATTTGTTAAAAAATATGGGTTCATTCAAATTTGTAAAAACTAAAGCCTTTACGAGTGAGTCATTGAATCATTCACACAGCTGATTTGTTAGAAAGAGTTGAATCAACCAGTTCTGAAACAAGCAATCTTTATGAGTGAGTCATTGAATCATTTGTTTGAAAATATAATGAGGAGGAACCACATATATATTTAATGGAGTAAAAGCTATAATTCTCAGGGTAAAGGGTGTAACACTTGCTGAATGATGGTTGGTGAATGAGTGTTACAACACTTAAATGATCATAGAAATACTTGAAAAACAGTTTGGATTTGTATATTAACACTGATGTCTGTGGTAGCGAACAACTGAAGTCTTTGTGAGTCGTTGCATTATTCACTCAAGAGTAATGAATTCAATAACAAAACAAGCAAAGCCTTTATGAACGAGTACTTGAATCATTCTTTCAAGAGATACGACAAGGGTTAACTGACTATCTTATGTGAAGCACAAGCTGTGAGATTATTAAACCTGAGGTGAAGGTGATTTATGAAGTCAATGTGATACTCTAAAAATTGCTGAATGACGTCTGTACAATGAAAACAAAGGCAGATTTTTAATCTCAGATCTGATTGCTGTCTGAGGTTGTGTTTTAGGTCTAGATTCACTATGACACTTGCACACAGAGAACAGTAGTCATGTGTACAGTAAGTATTAAACAGCTTCAGTCTTTTTATTTACACATGATTGTTCTTTCTGTTACAGCTATCACATTAACACATAAGTCAAATTAAAGACTGGAGCTTGCGTATGAGATGTCTACGGTGGTGATCAAATGAAAGTAAACGCATTTTGAAAAAGTTACTTTATGCTTCAAATGTTTATGTCCTACATTATTATGACAAAACGTGACAACAAGCAACTAAAACAAATGTATTACTGAATCAGTTAAAAAAAAGATTCAAAAGATTTAGACTTTGAGTTATGAGTCATTTAAGAGTCATTGAATCATTGACACTCGAGATTCATTTAAAAATGCCAATTCATCCAGTAATGAAACAACTGAAGTTTCAATGAGTGAGTCACTGAATCATTCACTCAAGATTAGTTTGAAAGCACTGATTCAACCAGTAATGAACCAAGCAAAGTCTTTATGAGTGACTCACTGAATCGTTTATTTGAGACACGGTAAGAGGGAACCACATATTTTCAGCACGTGAAGCAGAAGCAGTGAGACTATTAAACCTTAGGTAGGGGCGATTTATGAAGTCGCTGTGACACTGAATGATGTTCGGCAAATGAGAGCATGCCGTATTATTAACCTCGGGTCTGATGGTTATCCGAGGTCATGTTATCAGTAAGTTCAATTTGTACCAGGAAAGCCGGGTTTAAGAAAAATGGTGTTAAAATGAAATGGAACAAGGCCTTCCAGAGGTAGTTCAATTCCTCAATCACATCACTGAAACAATTACAAGGGAGCACTGGGCTGATAATAGCTACTACTCTGCTAAAATACAGGCAGAAAAAGACAGCTATTTTTATGAGGATCTGAATGTTTGAGCTCTAATATACGCTTTCTTCTACATGCCGTTCCTGGCATAAGCACAGCATGTGCTAGTGAAGTTCACACATCGGTTTTAGGACTTAAACAAACCAGTTGTGTCATTCATTTTCATGACATCAGCATGATATTATTTAAAAGGTCATATTTTGGTTTTGTGGGTCTCCAACAACAGTCTGATATGCATGCATGGTCAATAACACTTTCATTGTCTTATAATATGCATTCCTTTTTGCCTAATTATCCCAGCGACTCCCATATTATTCGTTTGCCGATTCATTTGTTCCCAAACCCCTCCTTTGCGAGAGGCTATCTGCTGTGATTGGTCCGATGACCCAGTCTGTTGTATTTGTTCAACTGGATTCAGCGTGAGACAGAGAGAAAAGCCCACCACGGTTATAAAGTAGCACAAAGTATATGAGAGTCCAATGCAGGAATGCAATAAAGCAATGCAGCTAAACACCAGCATATTTCTCTACTCTTAAACCTAACCCCAAGTAATAACGACACACATTCAGAATTAATCCACACACTGGCAAAAGTTGAACTATTTGAAGACTTGACCACTCCGCACATGTGTAGGAACAGCTGATGGTGGCCATAGCAAAGACAAACGGCAGACGATTACGAGTTCAGAAACACATTTAAATCGGTAAAGGAAGAAGCACGCGTCATATAGATTTAACCTGAGAGATACAGTACAAGCACTGATCTATAATAAATAAGTGATTACAAGCCATTTGGAGCGATTACAGGTTACAACACACAATTAAACACATATTAAACACATATTTTACAAACTACAGAAAACGAGGCAACAATTTTAATTACACTTACATGTTATGATCCAGAGGAAGAAGAAACTGGACCATATGAACTGTAACAGTTACTGACAAAGTCCCTGTCAAAGTCTGACAAAGTCCCATACATAATAGTCTCTGCTGCTCCTTGCTTTAATAGTAAATGACAGACGAGCCCCATGTTGCAGCGTAGGTTATTGTATCAAAAATCTGAAAAATGACAGGAGCAAACACAGCACTAGGTTGGCCATACTGTGGTATTGTTGTACAAATGAACTTTAACTCTTTATTCTCCGCAGCCAAATCTCCATCTGATCATCATCTTTGTGTCATGATCACTCCCGTGATCCCCACGCTCCACTAGTGTCTGAAGGGAAGGCGCATTCACGTTTTACCAAAACTGCTACAAATTTGGTGATGTAATATATCAACATCAATGCGTTTAAGCAAAAGATCCAAACCCAACATGATTCATTTATTCGACTAGGAGTCGACTATTTCATTAAAGAATCAATAGTTTTAATCTCGGTGCACTTTCAGATTTAAATCTCAGCTGGATGTTTTCATTCACTTAGAGCCGTGTTACACACTGCATGGAAGGTCATTTTCAAAAACCCATAATAAGGGGCTCTTAAGTCTATATATATATATATAAAACCTTCTTTCTATTTTAATTAGGTTTGTTTTGCACTATTATAGTTAGAAAGTTAGAGTGTAAATAATATCCAATTGAAAAGAATTTAGTTTTATAAATGATATCCTTGTCATATTTTCCCCTTAGGAGTTTATGCTAGCTGTAACAGCATTACAAATCATCTGCTATCATTCATTCAGCCTGCTTCACACATTCATGGTTATACATGCTCTATTATACTAAGTCAAGATGCTCACACCTTATATTATATATTTAAATGCTCTTGCATAATTAATCTAAATGCTGTCATGTCACTGAATGTAAATTAAACACTGCATTAAAAATTCAGCCTCCTACTTACACTTGAACGTTGTCTCGGTGGTGCTATTTTTACACCGGTGGTGCTTGGGTGCCACTGCCTACACATCTGCCCTTGAAACACTAGAGCACCCCTACAAATTCATAAGTGCATGGATTGATTTTGTTCGGGAACCAGACCTGCCTAGCAACAACCCAGAACACCTTAGCAATCACACTTCAAACTACAATAACCTACTCAGGCTCTATGGGAAAACATTCCCCTACCCACATTTTGGAAAAACTCCAAACAACATACATACACATGGAAATCATGATCAATGGGGCAGATTGTTAATTTAAGAAAGTCTAATTTCAATATAGTTTCATGCACTATTAATACCAAAAGCATAATTGTATTAAAAACGATGCTATTAATTGTTAAAAGATCACAATTAAAACACTCATCTGATCTTAATCCCAAATGAATGATTTGTATACATCTACATTTATATTTACATTAAAAATATCCAAAGTGATTGCAAATGAGAACAACAGAAACAATAAAAGAATAGCACTGAAAGGTCACAAAACAATGCAAAGCCTTTATAAGGTTATCACTGAATATTATTTTCAAAATAGTTAAACATGTATCTGTCATTTAATAATTAGCTCAACAGATTCATTCTAAAATGCTTTCATTGAATCATTCATTCAAGAGATTATATAAATCTATTTGTCTTTTGGTTTAGAGGTTGATTCAATTCAGTTCAATTCAATTCAACAAAAGTTTGAAAGTGAGTCATTCAAGAGGTTCATTCAAAAATTATGATTCATCCAATAATAAAATAATTCAAATCTTTCGATAAATCACTGAATTGTTTACTCATAAGACTTGTTCAAATGTTCAAAATGTTGTCATTAGCTATGTTTCCATTCAAAAATAGGAATGAACTGCAAAACTGGATTCTCGCATAAAAGATGTGCGAATAAAGCAGTGATTCCATCCAACGAGTCAAAGCAAACAAAATCGTCTCTTTCTGATTAACTGGTGCCAAATATCAACAGTAAAAACTGAATTTGCTGCAGTACGAGAAGCTGCGTCAATCTTTTCTTCATCTAATAAATGACTTGCGCCTCAGAAGACAATCCTGACATGCAGTGAACGCGCGGTGGCGTTTGAAGGTGTCAGACGCGGAGCACAGACACACTTGATTCTGGAGGTCCTTAATAATATAATAACACTAATACTGAAACTGAAACAGAAAGGCGTTTTAGAATGACCAAAACAACATTTCAGATGGTTTACAATGTGCTCAGCCTGCCGGTTTGTCCATTTACACACATTTTTATCACCACATGATCTCTTATAACAAAATCACATGACCTTTTTTTAATGCGCATACTGGAATTTATGCGGTAAACGTGTTTCAATTGAAGTTTATGCGCATCTTTTCTTAACGAATAAAAAGTTTATCCTACTCAGTTAATCGCTTAAGTTTCTGTTGCGCATTTTTAAAATGTGTGCGCATCATGGCATTTCCATCAACCGTTTTTTATGTGCATATCCAAAATGTGCATAAAAATATTATATAAACCTAATTGTTATTTGGTTTAGAGATTGATTCAAAACAATTCAATTGAATTCAACAAAAGTTTGTGAGTGAGTCATTCAATCATTCATTAAAATATGGTGATTCATCCAATAATAAAACAATTCAAATCTTTCAATGAGTCACTGAATCGTTTACTCATAAGACTTGTTCAGAAACATTGATTCACCCAGATTCATTCTAAAATGCTGTCATTGACTCATTTATTCAAGAGGTTATATAAATATAATTGTCTTTTGGTTTAGAGATTGATTCAAAACAATTCAATTCAATTCATCAAAAAGTTGTGGGTGAGTCATTCAATCATTCATTCAAGAGGTTAAATCAAACATGAGGATTCATCCAATAATAAAACATTTCAAATCTTTCGATAAGTCACTGAATCGTTTATTCATAAGATTTGTTCAGAAACAGTGATTCGCCCAGACTGAGTAAGTTACTGAATCATTCATTTAAGAGATTTGTCCAGAAATGCTGATTTATTTAGTAAAGAAACAAATGATTTTTTATAAGTGAGTCAATAAATAATATGCTCAATAAATGTACAATCACAACCAATGTATTTGTTATTAAAACATCTGTTAAAGTAATGTTACTTATAATTGTTCTAGATATTAAAACAGAAGAATAATGAGGATTGTATAATATTTTCTGTCAATTTTCTCTATCTTTCTATCTTTCCTTCTTTATTTGACATTTCATTTCCAGCCCAGATGTCACGTGCATCAAGTGTGTGTGTAATCAATGTGTGGAAAGCTTCCTGTGTTTCTGGACTGAAATGTGGACGTCGTGGGGATCAAAGGCGAGTTGTGGAGAATGAATTCTCTGTATTATCGAATCCTTCATCTGCGTGAGGTAAAGGCAATTTCCTCTCCCCCCCAAAAAAACCTGATTACCACCCCTGAGATTAGGGGAACTGTTCAGGCGAGATGATGGGGCACTAGAGCCACAAACATGCTTCGCTCATGAGAACCCGAGACAGAGTTTCTGTGTATGTGGGTAGACAAAGGAACATTTTCATGCACCTGCCAATTTTGAGCTTTCTGGATTTTTTTTTTTAGTTTAATGTGTAACAATAAAACACAAATTAAATGTTTCTTTTGTTTTGAATCGTATCAATTGTGGCTGTACTGCAGCTTGTAAAGGCCGTTTTCTCACTAATATATATATATATATATATATATATATATATATATATATATATATATATATATATATATATATATATATATATATATATATATATATATATATATATATATATATATATATATATATATATATATATATATATATATATATATATATATATATATATATATATATATATATATATATATCCTTCTGCACTGAGCCATGAATCTTCACGTCAGCAGCACTTAAACTGGGCTCAAACTGTGTGATTTTGAATAGTCTTTTACGATTGAAGCTTGTCAGACTTCCTGAAAATGATCCCCAAGTCACACCGTATGATCTAAGTGGCCAAAACGTCCATCTACGATATCACGAACCATCAAAAATGGAAGCATACAAGAAGAATTTTACATCATCAGTCGAAATGAAAGTCAATGAAGGTCATACAAAATATATTAGTATTTAAATAATCAATCCCCCCTCCCCCATATCATCTATGGCTATCAGTGAATCCCAAATTGCTTACTTATGCACTATTTTACATCATTTTGTAGTGTTAAATGTGTATGTAGTGTCCTTAAAATACATAAATGATGCACTTATTCAACCGTTAGAAAAAATGTGGAATGTTGAACACTTCACACACTCAATGGTCACAGCTTTGCTCACGTAGCAGAAAGGGGCGGAGCTTGATGTTGGATTACTTTATTTAGTTTGCACTGTGAAAGCAAAATTCTCCTATGAGAGTGATAATACCACCTCCCAATGGTGAACGCGGTTATATTTATGGCAGGTATCATTTGGTAGTAGTTTTGTCACTAATTTTACAAATTTGGCAACCGTCAAACATCATCTGGGAAACGATGTGAATTTCTGCTTAGAGAAAAACCTTTAGTGTTCTATTTGAGATGACACTAAATTCATATACTATGCTATCAAGTGTGTTCAATAAGTCCATAAGTACACAGTGCATAAGTGCATAGTGTGCCATTTGGGATGCAGCTTATGCCTTAGAATAAAGGATCCCACCTGAAATATGCATTTCCAGAGCTCGCTCTCTCTGGTTTATGGTTTAATGTTGTGAGTGAAATGACATTTAAAGAAAGTGTCTCAAATCTTCTAACACTGTTAGATTTTAATCAGAGGAATAAACTGAATACAACATCCACTAATCGGATGTCAAGTGAACAAATTAGTGTTATATCAAGTAGGACAAGTAATGTACTGTAATTTCAAGCAAGACATGTTCCCAGATCAACACGTGTTTATCCTGGAACAATTTTCCAATCGCCTATTCAATTAAAGGGATAATTTTACAGATAATGTTATGTTTATGCCTAAAGTTAGGGTTATCTAGGGTTATCATCCTATTATTATAACTCTTAATCTTTTTTGTTGATTAAAATTGATTTAATTCTACAAAAAAGTGCCCTGGATATTCCAAATTCTTCATGAAATCAATCAATTGGTGAAGGTAGATAATTACCATTATTATTATTATTATTATTATTACTACTACTACCTTATTCACCTGCATAGTTTTGGCTTTACAACTGAAGCCACAACAATTTACACAAAATATGAACATTTCCTATTTGTGAATATCTACACAAGCAATAAAAAAAAAAGTTTAAAACATTTGAGTTGTAGTCGGACTGTTCCAACAAAAAAAACATGTTATTGTAAATCCTCCAAGTCAGAATTACTTATTCCGATTTCAATATCACAGACAATAATTGTGCAGTGCTAATACTAATTTACAACTCTACTTATGCACCTAAATATGTCTGTAGAGACTAAAACCATCATAGTGCAGTGTAAGAGATGTCATCCATCAACAAAGACCAGGTCACCCTTTCATCAATATCCAAGGTCTATGATTGGTGTTTTCCAACAAGCAGAGAAATTTGCTCAAATGAACAGATCATCCTGTCACCCATAACTACCGCCACATCAAAGAGAGGCTATTTTATGGCAAAGCTATACACCAAGCACATCTAGAGACAGCCAGAACTCATCATTGTAACAAGATTCTGTTTGTTCACAATTCCGTCTGTGACCTTTTCTGCAGATTGATCATGACACGCTTACAAAAATGACCACACACACACACACACACACACACACACTCAAACAATTTAGGTCTAAAGTCTAAAATGTATGTAAATATATATTTTAATTTCCATATATGCATATTTGCCTACACTTAATATCTTCATATTTATGTATACATTTGCATGTTTTAACTTATTTTTGTACATTTACTTACTAATTTATGTACTTTTTATCAGTACATTTACATGAATATTATTTAGTATATGTACATTTACATACTTTTAAATGTGATTATATTTTACTCTATTATATAGTTAGGTGTATTTACCCACTTGTACAGTATGTGCCTACATTCATTCATTCATTTTCCTAAGGCTTTGTCTCTTTATTTATCAAAAGTCGCCACAGCGGAATGAACTGCCAACTTATCCAGCATTTGTTTTACACAGTTGATGCCCTTCCAGCTGTAACCCAGTACTGGAAAATAAATGTAAATGATATATACTGGTAAATTTAAATGCACACTGGTCAAATTATTTGTATTTATGTATTTCTGTATTTGTATTATATAGGCTACTTATACAAGTAAATAATTACATATACTTGTATTTTAACCTCTATCTATCTATGTTAGCAAAAATGCAAGTATGTTTACAAGGTACAAGTAAAAAATACATTTACCTATACACAGTATAAATATATGTAATTACAGTATATAAGTGCAAAAATACAATCCTTGCATTTATGCACTTGTATATTTGCATTATACTGGTATATTTACACATACCCTTGTCTAATTACTTGTATTTATATACATAACTAGCCATAACTACTTGTATATTTACTTGTGATTTTACTTTAATACTTGTGTATTGTTCTGTCTACTGGCTACTTTTTCATGAATGAATGAATAAATAAATAAATAAATAAGGGGTGTCACAGTGACTCAGTTGTTAGCACTGTCGTCTCACAGCAAGATGGTCGCTGGTTTGAGTCCCGGATGGACCAGTTGGTTTCTTTGTGGAGTTTGCCTGTTCTCCCCGTGTTCGCATGGGTTTCCTCCGGGTGCTCCGGTTTCCCCCCACAGTCCAAAAACATGCGCTTTAGGTGAATTGAATGAACTAAATTGGCTGTAGTGTATGTGTGTGTGTGAATAAGAGTGTAGGGGTGTTTTCTAGTACTGGGTTGTGGCTGGAAGGGCATCCGCTGTATAGAACATATGCTGGATAAGTTGTTGGTGCATTCCTCTGTGGCGACTCCATATGAATAAAGAGACTAAATCATAGGGAAATGAATGAACGGATTATATAGGCTACTTACACAAGTAAATAACTAACTAATTAAATGTACTTCTATTTTCACCTCTATGTAAGTATGTTAGCAAAAATGCAAGTATATTTCCAAGGTACAAGTAAAAAAAAATACATTTACTTATATAATTTCAGTATATAAGCACAGAAATTCAATCGGTGCATTTATGCACTTGTATATTTACAGTATACTGGTATATTATATATAATATTATATTATACTTATAATTACATGTACTGTTCAATTTACAAATACATTTGTTCAATTACTGTACATGTATCTACATACTTGTATATTTGCTTACATATTCACTTGCATTTAAATATACAAAACTACTTGTATTTAATATGTACTGTGTATTGTCTTTTCTTTTGAATGAATGAATAATTGTATAAATGAATTTGTATATAATTATTACATATACACTTGTCTACACTTGCATTTATATAATTGTATATTTGCTTACATCATTATGTATTTGTATATTTACATAAATGCTTGTATATTTACTTTTATACATGATCATTTGCATGTGTATTACACAAGCTACTTATATTAGGTAATTAAAAGTAAACAACTAATTAAATAAATAAAGTATAATAAACAATACTACTGTGGAGAAGTGAGACTTCTCCCCTCCGTCTCTGACGGCCGCACCAATATATATACACATATATATTCCCCGTACTGGCCACCAAACAATCAAACGTAACCACTGTATACCAGTATCTACTCACTCTGAGAATTTGCTCAAGGCTCTGCCACAGCACGCTCGCTAGCCAGGTAAACTGACCCTGAGCTGGAGTCTGGCGTCCTTCTTTATACCCCAGACTCCGCCCATCGATTGGCGTAAGCCATTCAGATATGTACCTAAATTATATCTCTCTTTAACTTTGCCTTAAATGGCATCTCTTTAAACATAAAACATTGTCTGCTTAACAGACCAATAACACATACAACATTAACCACATACAACCCTTTACAGCTCTCCTCCTGTAAAACAGGACAAACAACAACGCTGGTTGTACCCACATAAACACAAATGGTACGGTCGGACTTTCAGCGCGCGAACTCCCAAGGCGCGACTTCTGATGTCATAAGCGCGCGCCCTTCCTTTACTCAGGTTCGCCGGTCTCGCGCTGAAGTCCGAACCCCCCTAATAAAAAGACAACAAACAGACAAACAAAAACACGCAGACAATGGGTGTGTGTAAGTATGCTCCATGTGAGATTATAGGGGGGAGATGAAACTGTGGAGGAATGACAGAATGCCGGTGACATGACGCGTGCACTCATCAAAAATCACCGCTGACGGAGGAGGAAGAAATGAAGGTAAGTGCAGAGTGTGTGTGCGTGTGTGTGTATATATTGGTGCGGCCGTCAGAGACAGAGGGGAGAAGTCTCACTTCTCCACAACTACATATGCACTTGTATAATTACTTGTACATTTGCTTACATATTCATGTTCTCATAACTGTACATAAATACCTGTACATTTACTTGTAGTTTTACTTTTATACTTGTAAGTTTGCATACTTGTGTATTTACCTGTATTATATAAGCTAGTTCTACAGGTAAATCATTAATAAATCATTCATTCATTTCATTTTCCCTTTATAATCATATAATTTAATATACTGTTCCTGTATATTATTATCTCTTTGCAAGTATGTTAGCAAAAAAAGTTAGTAGCTAATAAAACTTACAGGTTTACAAGAAATATCTTTCTTCGGTGTCAGAAAAAATAAAGTGAATACTGTTAAGATGATATCAGATTACTCACACCACAATATATGTTTTTTGGTCAGACCACCCAGTTATCCAGTAGCGAGATGACCTGCGAAAAAAACACTGCTGCACCAGCAGGGAGTGCAGCCCACGGACGGCAGGTGGTCTGACCCTTTACACCCCTGGAGAGAAAGAAGCCCGGGCTCTATGAACACTTCTTCTGCCCAGACATGGGCCACAGGTCACTCAGGCGCAACAGAGCAGAAAATAGAGGAAGAGAAACTCACTGCACTCAGAGTCTTCTTGCTGTTTTCTCTCACTTTTTTTTTCCCCCTCATACGACCCTTACGATGTCTGCCGCACAATACAAGAGGGAGCAGGAATTACACAAGCGAGATGGAGGTGCAGAAGCCAAAAAACGTCTGTAACCTCATGGAGATGAATTTAAAACGAGTCTTTGCTTCTCTCAAAAGATCTATGCTTTTATCTTCCTCTGATTGGAAGTAAACGTCGAGTTTAAGAAGAACTGACAAGAGGAAGGCTGAAATGCGGCAACAAATTATCAGGATTTTTTTCCGCTCCCTCGCATCATAATTCTTTTATTAATATTGAGCAGGAAGGGAAAAAACACATTAAGACTCAATAATATACTCCCACCGCTACACAGAAATCTTTCACAAGTCGACAAATTGACTTCCTTGGCTCAGTGTTGTATTGCAGCTCATTCAAACTGCTATTCTGACAAATCTTCAGCGTGAGATTTCAGCAGAAAACCAGCATTTCTATTCGACTTCCTAAAAGAAGCTAATAACCTGAAAATGAAACGTCCATTGTAGTATTGTTCCAAGCTCATACATTCTTAAGTGATTGATTGATGCATTTTGAATAATGCACTGTTCCAAATAGTTAATACTAGGGGTGTCCTAGTATTGCCTTTGAGTCCGAGTCTGAATTATTTGCTTTTGAGTATCTACCAATATTGAAATCCGATCCGATACTTATAATACATAAAAAAAGAAGAGCAAACAGATCCAGGATGTTCCTTATTTTTTATTTAATTCACCTTATTTTAACATTTAACAACTCTGTTAACAAACAGAGCACTTCTGTAAGGTAGCTTGAACAATCAGGTAAAAAATAGCATAAATTCTTCACTTATGGCAATGGCAAATTTACATATCACACAGTTTGCTATGACAATGTTGTCATCATCAACATGCTCCCATGTTCTACTTTACTGGTATTTAACCAATAGTGTCTCTCAAGAAAGAGGTCTAACTCTGTGCCACCGCATAACTATTAATGTGTTATAAAATAATGAGAATATATATTCGAGTCCTGAGGTAATGTCCGATTCCAATTGAGTCTGAAACTGCATGATCGGGCCCAATTTCCATTCATGTGATTGGATCTGGACATCCCTATTAACTACTATCATAAAACAGATCAAATAAGTGGTCATATAGGGATGCAATGATTATAGATTTTGATTGTATGATTATAGTCTAAGGAATAATCACAGTTTTAAGGTTATGACAATTATTATGCGTTCAATAATTTCAAAACACTACTAGTCTAAAGTCCGAACATGAAAACATCTGTTTTAAAGTGTTATTTATTGCTGCTCAGTAACCAATTAATTAAGCACATAATAATAAATAAAAAAACAAGCAGTGGTCCATTTCTCTTTGGACTTAAAAATAAGCGAAAAATAAAAATAAGTGAAAAATCGTCACTGCCAATATGTGCACGCAAGCTGTGCACCACCAGTGGAAATAACACAAAAGACAGAATATGTGAACAGCCCTTAGTTAATAGCCTCAGCCATAGTTAAAATCAGCTTTTAATCCAGTGTGTGTGTGTATTGTGTACAAGCTCGGAACTTTAAACTAGGACACAGTTGGCATGACTTTTAGTTGCAGCAGTTTTGTTTCATGCATAAAAACGGTGTTGAGAAGCCTTTATGATTAACCGTGACAAATTAAAGTTCAGCTAATTGTGAAATCCGTTAATCGTTGCATCCCTAGGTTCATATTACTTATATTACCACTTTTGTCATTTACAGTAAAAAAATGTAGGTCAAAATTCACAAATAATAATAATAATAATAATAATAATAATAAAATACAAAATAAATAAATAATAATAATAATAATAAATTTAATATATAATAAAAATAAAAAAACATATATTTTTATAATTAAAAATAAAATATAATATAATAAATTATAATAAAAGGTAATTGTAACCTAAACATCTTGCAATCTTTTCTTCACATAATTCCAAATATTGCAATAAATACATTATATACACAATTTTCAAAATACAAAGAAACACATTTTTTAAATTTTGAGAGATAATTGCAAGAAAAAAGGTCAAAATTATGAGTCTTTATTTTCATATTTATAAAGAAAAATGTCAAATTTGCAAGAAAAAAATTGCTTTTACAATTTTATGATATCTAGTGGCAGGAACAAGTTTCAATAGATAGACTGTTCTAAGGAACAATTTATTCTTCAATTGTATGTCGCTTACATCTCTGGTAGGCCATCAGTGGTAGGGCTGCACAATATATCAATTGAGCATTGATATCATGCGCTCAAATGATATATTGTGTTATATTGTGCAACGTGTGCATGCACAATAGTTACATTGCATGATCTGCATTTGTTGAGTTGGGATTATATAGTTTAGTATTATATATACAGTATAAAATATTATTATTGGGATTTATTTAGTCACACAGTTCAAAATACATAAGATGTATTGAGTTACTGCATAGTAAGAGCAAAAGTTGATAATTTGCAAATGTTTAAGCCCTAAGAGAGTTTAAAGCACTCAGACACAAGCAATTTTACCATCTGTAACTTTTATATAGAGAATAAGTTGCTGAACTAAAGAGTCAAGTCTTTGCACTGTTGTTTTATAGTACATTTTTCAATTTCTGTACCTGAATACCTCCTCACAATCACTGCACTAATTAACATTTGCAAGATTAAAGTTTGCACATATTCATTGCACTAATTCATTTATTTGAACTGTACATACCCACTGCACATGGACATTTGTAATTATGTTTATCTATCTGCACACTCCTGCTTATTAATAGCATCCTGTACATTATACATATATTCATTTATTGTAAATCTCTGTTCATAGCTAATACAACCTGTATTTAATGCTCATAGTACATCCATCTGTAAATATTACCATAGTTTTTCTATAACTGCACTTTATAACTTATACCTGTATCCTGCACTTGCTGCTATTGCACTGCTGGTTAGACCTAAACTGCATTTCGTTGCCTTGTACATGTGTAATGACAATAAAGTTGAATCTAATCTAATCTAATACAATTTGACTACCCTGAAAACCCTAAAGCACTGCTTATTTTACTTTTTTGTTTGCTCTATTGCATTTAGCTATAATTGTAATCTGTTTATTACATTTAGTTTACCATTTGATCCCCTACTAAATCATGCCAATCAATAAAAAATGAATAAGTTTTTCACAAATAGAGGTAAGTCATCTGATGAAATTGTATTTATATTGCAATATATAACTGCAGAAATACAAAATATCGCAATGTTTGATTTTTTCCAGTATCGTGCAGTTCTGCTATGTGGTCTGTTCTCAGAAAAAGACATTGTATGATCTCAAAAAAACTTATACATTTATACAACTTACAGCACATTTATACAAAATACAGCACACTTTTGTCAGTTTTGCAGCTTGACTGTTCATTTTGGGTTTTGTTCTGTTTGCTCAACAGCAGAGATAAAAAGACAACAGCTATTTTGCAAGTGAGAGGGAAAGGTGCACACAAGGGCCCATTAGCAGGTCAGAAAATTCCTGCAGGGTCCACAACACAGTGCTCTTTTACAGGCTGAAGTGTCTGTTAGAATCACATATCAGCAAATTGCCAGAGCTCCGTGTCACCACTGGAAACAGACTCATCAAAGAAAAGAGCCTTTTAAAACTCTCTACAGCATGATTGTTGTTCAAGGTTAAAGATAAAGTCCAAATCCTGAGGGGAGATAACTATCTTGACACAACTATCTTTGAAGATAGTCTGAAGATATTCAAAGAGAAGACAAACAACCTCAGACACCTAGCAGACCAGTCCTGATTTATAGGAAATATGGCTAGTATCAAGAAGAGTATGTGTACTGTATTTGTGTATAGTTTATAGTATTTGTGCGAACTTTATCACAATTGAGACTGCATATTTATAACTAATCTGTCGATTTTTATCCCAAATTGTAAAAATATCAAGATAAATTATGATAATATTAGCCAATAATCTATAAAACATCTTGGCTTCATTTAGACCTTCATTAGAAAAAATGAGCTGAAACAAAAACAATTCTGAAGCTTTTTTTGGTGAAACTCAATTGTTTTATGTTCAATCTACTTAAGTTAACTTAACTTAATGGATGTGTGTTGAGACAACATGAATGAATGTACAACCCTTTATTTTTTACAGGGTTTTTGCAGCGAAATGAACTGTCAACTTATCCAGCATATGTTTTACGCAGTAGATGCCCTTCCAGCTGCAACTCATTACTGGGAAACACCCATACACTCCCATTCACACAAATACACTATCTATGAAAAACTACACTCATCTATGTTTTTGGACTTGTGGGGGAAACAGGAGCACTCGGAGGAAACCCACGCCAACACAGGGAGAACATGCAAACTCCACACAGAAATGCCAACTGACCTAGCCGAGGCTTGAACCAGCGACATTCTGAGGTGACAGTGTTACCCACTGCACCACCCTGCCACCTATTATCTTAAATATAGTATATAATATAAAATAGATAAAAAGCATATCTGAGCATATTTGAAACACTGTGTTCATTTATTGAGATCGCTGTGTGTAATTAGCATCTGAACTCGAAAAGTGATGCAGTTACTTGCTTTCTTTTAGGAAACAGAGGTGTAGGAATATTTATGATTCATTTTTGGAGATACAAAAAAGTAGTTTAGATAGAGACTCATGATTGATTGATTGATTGATTGATTGATTGATTGATGGGTGGGTTGGTGGATGGATGGATTGATTGATTAATTAATTGTTTGATGGATTGACTGATTAATTGATCAATCGATTGATTGACTGACTGACTGACTAAAGCCTCATAGACTTCCATTTATATGCACATGAATGCGGTAGACCAGAAACGCAAGCTTATGCGACAAGTTTCGCAGTTCGCTTCATTGCCAAGTTCAAGATGAGACCAATTGAAGATCAAAACATGACCTTTCTGTACAGAAATTTAAAACATTGACCAATCGCTCGCTTTTTTTTTATGTCTATTCATTTATTCCCGCCCCTTTTCACAGCATCATACGACAGAATTTCGCAATCTCAAACTCTAGTGTGATTGCAGCATTACTGACTGACTGACTGACTCATCAATTGATTGATTGATTGATTGACTTTGGCTCTCTTTATATTGTTTTGAACAAAAGAAAGTAAAGGAAAAGAAACAACTATGTTATCTTTATTGGTAACAACACCCATTGTTACTAATTGTTAGTATTCAATTTGAAGTATTTTTCTAATTAAAGCATTAGAAAAGAAGAGTTGGTCTTTCCAAATACACTTTAAAAAGAGGGGTCATCTTTTAATTAGGATCATCATGTATTTGAAACAATATGATTCTCACAACAACTGAAAAATGTATCAATTATACTTTCTGAAACAATGTGACTATTCTTTTAAAGACATGTTTAATGTTCTCTGGCATTTCTGTCCCTCAACTGAGTTTATTGATACAACTCTTTAAACATATACAGTCAAGCCCAAAATTATTAATACCCCAGTGGGAGAGCCAATCAGAGTCAATTAATCAACCAGTAAATAAATCAATCAATCAATCGATCAAATCCATAATAAGTAGTTTATTCCAAATCTGAAGAGATATTTCTTCATATGATTAAGTTTGAATAAAAAAATAACTAGATTCATGTATATGTACCTATATTCTAGTGTAGACTTTCATATTTTATATTTACTTACCTGGTTACATGTACATTTACTTACACATTTGCTTACTCATAATTAGTTGTACAATAATGTATTTCAGTAAATATGCAAATAGTTTTTAATTTCTTAGTATTTACTTAGTATTACTTCAATTACTTTAGAATTTAAGTAATTGAAATACTGTACACATGTAAACACACAAAGTACAAGCATACAAGTAGCAAGAAAAACAAGTAAACATTTTTATTTCTATAATAATTCACTAACTTTACCATGAAAACTTCTTAAATATAGTGTTATCTTGGACATTTTTCACAGTACGGTACAAATATTTGATCAATTTTCCCCCAAAATCATTCATGTCATTCATATGAATAATTTAGATCCTAAACCGAATCAACTTATGATTTGTAATAGGGCGCAATATCAACACCTTACCTACACCTGAACGACAAAACACTTTATTTTTCAGCATCAAGGAGCACAATGGGATGGACGTTCGAGTCAGACTGTTTATCTATCACCTGCAGAGCCAATTCAACCACATTAAAGAGCCCAGGCCTGAATGCACCATCAGATCAGATGTAGCACCAGATAAATCACTCTGAATGAGACTGAACCAGCGCTCGAAGTTGGCACCAAGCCCGCCTGTAAACGTTTACCAATAGCACAAGGGGAATGTTTCAACACCATTGTGATATTGATTAGTCATTTTTCATGGCGATGGCCGTCATAATCAGCGTCAACGGTGGATACGGAGGGAGTGTGAAAGATGATGCGTGGGAAATAGATAATGGAATCAAAGTCACATGATGAACACCATCCCCAAACACATTGACACAGATCTCATTGACAGCCAACAACATCATGCATTAAATCACACCTGTGCGGAAAGGCACTGTGGCTTGTAATGTCACTATATATCTGGGACAAAGAAAAATATGTTTCATATTCGCCGTAAATCTTTTGTATATGGGCGCACAAAAAACAAACTGCACTGGCCTTTTGAACAAATGTACGATGTCACAACACCAACTGATTTAACAGAATAAAATCATTTACAAATCATACCAGAGCTTCTTTCTTTTCTTTTCTTTCTTTCTTTCTTTCTTTCTTTCTTTCTTTCTTTCTTTCTTTCTTTCTTTATTTCTTTCCAACAGTTCATCCATCCATCAATCCTTCTTGAAAATTATCCAATCCTGATCCTGTCCACCTATTATTCTTTCTTTACATCCATCCATTCTTTCTTTCAATGATTCATCCATCCATCAATCCTTCTTTTCACACATATTAATAGATCCTATTCTGATCCTAGATTGATCTTTTTTCCATCCATCCATCTTTTGTCCATCCCTATTTTGGTAAGCATTTATATTATTCTAAACTTTGAAAGAATCTTTTCTTTCTTTCTTTCTTTCTTTCTTTCTTTCTTTCTTTCTTTCTTTCTTTCTTTCTTTCTTTCTTTCTTTCTTTCTTTCTTTCAATGATTCATCCATCCATCAATCCTTCTTTTCACCCATCTATACTAATCCTATCCTGATCCTGTCCCTCCATTGATCTTTATTTTCATCCATCCATCCATCCGTCCATCCATCTCCTATGTATTTATTTTTTCAACTTTTTCTATCTATCTTTCTTTCTTTTTCTTTCTCTTTCTTTCTTTCTTTCTTTCTTTCTTTCTTTCTTTCAATGATTCATCCATCCATCAATCCTTCTTTCTACCCATCTATACTGATCCTGTCCCTCCACTGACCATTCAATTGTCCATTCATCCATCCATAGATTCAAAGATTCAGTCATCAATCAATCATTCATCCATAAATTAAATGTGAAATTCTTTCTTTCTTTCTTTCTTTCTTTCTTTCTTTCTTTCTTTCTTTCTTTCTTTCTTTCTTTCTTTCTTTCTTTCACCCATACAGTACATCTTTCAAATATCCATTTATCCTTCCATCCATCTGTGCATTTGTCTTCAGATCCATCCATACACCCCCCTCCATCTATTTTTCCACCAATCCATTTTTGTCTGTCCATCCATTCATCCATCTGTCCTGATCCTAACATTCATCCATCCATCCATCCATCCATCCATCCATCCATCCGTCTGTATGTTGTGCTCTTTCCATCCATCCAGCCATCTTTACATCTATCCATCAATCATTTATCTATCCTCATGCTTTATTCTTATCATCCATTTATTGATTCATTAATTGTACTATCACTCATCATTTGATAGATTTTAATACTTTTTTCTAGTAAAAAAAAATATTCATAAAATATGAATTATTTTATTACAATTAATATACACTATTATATTAAGAATTCAACAGTAAAATAGTAACACACACACACACACACACACACACACACACACACACACGCACGCACGCACGCACGCACACACAGCGTAAATAGTATCAGAAAGTGGAAGGTAACATCACAATTGCAGGCTCACTTTGAGTAGTCAGACCCTGACCCCGGATCAGAAGGAAAGGATAACTCCTACACAAAAAGCAAAAGGCAACACCGATTGCCTGTAGATAAACTGACGTGCCATTTTGGACTCCATCATTCTTTCACACTCTCCATTGATTCACAGTAAATATGAAGGGGGACCTGACATTTAGTGCCGGCTGTTTGGAGACTATTGACTGTCTGGCTAGATGAGCAATTTCATTTCCATTGATCAAGTGCTGCAGCAAAAATCAAAACTGCACTACAAACAAGAAGAAGAGGTGATTTTAAGCTTGTTAGTGAGCAAAAAACAGAAACTTGGTGGTTTCGTAAGCAATAAAATGCCCATTTCTTTGCTGCCATACTTCTATGCAGGTTTAGCTATTTATGTTTCATACAACACTTTTTAAAATGGTATAATAATGTATTGATGAGTTCTGAACTTTTGCTAGTTTATAAAGTCACTTGAGGTTGTGCATTACCTTTGTTTTTCCACAACAACTCAACAGAAATGTCTAAACATTTAATCAGGCTAAACTGAATGCAAGTGTCTCAAATGGCTTACCCCAAAATAAAAATTTACCTACTATTTACTCATGCAGTTCAAAACCTTTATGAGTTTCTTTATTTTGTTGAACACAAAAGAACATATATCAAAGAAGGTTATAAACCTGTAACCATTGACTTCAATTGTATACAAAAAAAAAATAAAATAAAAAATGCTATAGAAGACAGTGGTTACAGGTTTCCAGATGTCTGCATAACATCTTCTTTTGTATTCAAAACTCTAAACATATAATGGGTCTTGTCTTGTAAATCATGTCTATGGTTTAACTCAATATGCCAACTAAGGCTGCATTTACACTGCAGATCTTGAGGGTCAGTTACGATTTTGTGACTGTACCTGATTTTTTTGATGACCTGCTAACATCATCTCTTAAAAGTGTATACCTGTCAACATTGGGATGTGAAAATAAACAGTTGAAACCGTCAGTAATTAGTTTTATCGTTATAATTATTATTATTTACAAAGAATAGAATAAATAGTATACATTAAAAAAATCAGCAAACAGTTTGGCCTATTCAAAGAGCAGCGAATGGATCTCTCATTCAGATTTTTCTTTTGATCACATTAAATAAGAGGTGTCACTTTAAAAATGCACAGATCTAACAATGAAAGTAATTGATTGCTTTCCTAACTTTTTATGCTCATTTAAGACAAAATTTGCTGTGTTTAAAAAAAAAAAAACCAAGATCAACACTTTTATTTGTTATTATTATTATTATTATTATTATTATTATTATTATTATTATTATTATTATTATTATTATTATTAGGTGTATATGTCTGTATTCAAAGATGCACTCAAAAGCCAGAGAGTCCACTTTCACTCCGCTTCATATCACGTTTGCAGGATCCGTTTGGGACACATTGTCTATTTATCACTATGGAGCACGTCTGACTGTCATGCACCGGGTACATGAACTGACTGATTTGAGGATTGTATAGGAGGGGCAACGGCGCCAGTTATGAAAAAGAAGGGAAACCCGCCGTTTTCAGATTTCAAAGTGTTTTCATGAATAAATGAAAAGAAAGCACAGAACAGATTCACATTTAAGAGGAAGTGGCGTCCCCTGGTAGTTTGGCGGTATGGATTGCGTATGGGCAGGACTGGCTCTTTAATGTTTATTGTCACCCAAAAATTAAAAAATTTTCCCCTTGAAAAGAAAGAAATATGTTTAACACTGAAAAGTAATAATAATTAATCAAGTGTATTAATTAGTTAATTAATAAACAATTAATCAAAATATTGAAGTAAATAAATATGCACTAACATCGACTAAACCCCGCTACAATTTGTTCTATTTTTAGAAGGTGTTGATTGTGCTGAGCTGCTGCGTCTGCCTGTAATTGTTTTGTCTGTTTTCAGTGGAAGAACAAAGAGGGGGTCTTGGCACAGTGCTTTTTTTTTTCTGTAACGATCAATACACGTTTAATTTCTAAACTAGCGTTAGGAACTGACACTGATGATGAGGCCCGAGGAATGGATTCAGTTAAAGAACAATTCGGAGGAAGCTGATCGACTCAGAATTAGCCTCTGAGAATGAGCTCTGATGACAAGTGAACATCACATAAATGCTCATCCTGCTTTGTCCTCAAATATGAGTATTGATTCATGTTCGGCAGGTTTAAATTAAGAAAAAAGATCTTCATCTAAAAGACAAATTGAGCTTTCGAGAACAAATTGCACATAAAACACTTGTCATATTCATTACATTCTGTTATTGATACATCAATCACATAGTCACATAAACAGGATGGATCCTTATTCATAATCCTGGGCATTGAGCAATGAGGGATTTGTCTTAATATTAAGATAAGAAAGAAATGTAACAAATCATATCAATTGATATCTTGCATTCTAACATGAATATATATATATATATATATATATATATATATATATATATATATATATATATATATATATATATATATATATTTTTTTTTTTTTTTTTTTTTTTTTTTAACAGGACATTGTCCTTACATCCATTGCACAAAATTTGCCAATCAATTTTTATGCTAATACATCAATCCATATGTCCATCCATGCATTTATTTTCTGTCCATCCATCCATCCATCCATCCATACAGCCAGCCATTTACCCCTTCACCCATCTATCCTTCTGTATTAATGTACACTTATCTAACCATACACAGCTACCGATGCATGACTTTGCATGCATCCATCCATCCATCTTTCTATCCATACTTCCATCCACCAATCTTTCTTTTGCTCTATTCATCTTTCCATCCATCCATCCACCGTCCATTCATCCACCAATCAGTATTTCCATTCGTTTACCTATCTATCTTACTTTCCTTCATCCATTGGCCCATTTATCAGATAATCCAACCATCCACCCATTCATCTATCATTCCACTCATCATTGTTTCACTCATCACCCTATCCATTCAGCCTTCTATCCATCGGCTGCTGTATCATATCTTCATTTTCATCTATTCATCATGTCATTCAATCATGCAATGTGTCTATCTGATTTATTTATTCATCCAGCAATCTTCATCCAACTTCATCTGCTTATTTATTTACCTTTCCACCCAATAACCATGCATCTTTATTCATCCACAAGTTCATCCTTCAGACCATCCTCCATCCATATAAATTTTACACATTTATCCATTCATCTGTTTATCCATTCATTTGCCCATCCATTTAACCATCCTTCCATCCATCATGTCATCAAACCATGCAATCCATCTATCCAATTTATTAATTCATCCAGCAATATTCAGCCAACTTAATTGATTCAACTTTCATTCATTCAATCAATGTCTTCATCCATCTAATTACCATGCATCTTCATTCTTCATCCCATCCTTCTGTCCAACCTCCATACATAAATTTTTACACATCCATCCATCCATCCATCCATCCATCCATCCATCCATCTATCCAATTACCATACATCTTCATTCATCCATCATTCCATCCTTCTGTCCGACCTCCATCCATCCGTTTTTACACATTTATCCATCCACCCACCAATTCATACATTCATACATCCAATTACGCAATATATCCATCCAATTTATTCATTCATCCAGCTATTTTCAGTCAACTCCATCTGTTTATTCATTCTTGTTAATCAAACCATCCATCCACCTTGCATCTTCATTCATCCATCATTTCATCCCTCTGTCCATCCTTCATCCATACATTTTTACACATTTATCCATCCACCCACTCACTCAACCATTCCTCCATCCCTCCATCCATCATGTTATCCAATCATGCAATATATCTATCTAATTTATTCATTTATCCAGCCATCTTCAGCCGACTTCATCTGTTTATTCATTCTTGTTAATCCAACTATTGATCCATCCAATTGCCATGCATCTTCATTCATTCATAGTTCCATCACTCTATTCATCCTCCATACATATGTTTTTACTCATTCATTAATCCTTCCATTCATCCATCCATTCATCCATCCATCCATCCATCCATCCATCTCATCAAATCATACAATCCATCCATCCAATTTTTTTATTCATCCTGCAATATTCAGCCAACTTCATCTGTTTATTCATTCTTGTTAATCAAAGTCTCCATTCACCCATCTATCCAATTAACATGAACTTTCATTCATCCATCATACCATCCTTCTGTCCATTCTCCATCAATCCACCCAGATACCTATCTATCCAATATCTATCCAATGTATCCATTCATCCAGCCATCTTCAGCCAACTACATCAGCTTATTCATTCTTGTTAATCAAACCATCCATCCATCCTTCTATCCAATTACAATGCATATCCATTCATCCATCATTCTATCCTTCTGTCCATGCATACATTTTTGTCCATTTATTCATCCACCCATCTGTTCAAATGCCCATCCATCCATCTGTACATCCATCTATCCATCCATCTATCCAATTAACATGCATCTTGATTCATCCATCATCATAAAATTTTTGCCCATTTATTCATCCATTCATCTATTCAAATGTCAATCCAACCATCCATCCATCCGTACATTCATTCATCCGTACATCCATCCATTTGTTCATCCGTACATCCATCCATCCATTTCAGCAGCTCGTCTATCATTTCAAAAGCTGCCTTCTTTCCTCCTCTGTAAGCGCCTGACAAGTCCTCGGGATTTAAGGAAACATTAACCGTAGTCAAGGAGTCATGAACAGGCCCATCAGGATAAAAGCAAGGACGAATGGCGCTATACAGCATCGATTTAGAATGCAGGGATGTGGCATTCATCAAGTGAGATGGGCTAATTTGCTCATTTGCATAAAATATTGAAAAGTGACAGCACTCTGCGAGCGCTTGGAAATGACGCCATTTAAATGCTTCAATTAGAAATGCAAATGAGACGGAATATTGGCGGATGTTTTCATTTCCTTACTCTGTCTTCTGAAAACTTAAAGCAGGACTTAGAAGTGTTTATATTCAGCTGCGTGGGCGAAGGTGACTTACACATAGCCTAAATTAAAGGGAAAAAAAAGAAGCTTCGTGATTTTTACAATAGACATGATTATGAAAAAGAAATAAATAAATGTGCGGGAAAAAGGATCAGAGGGCATTTCAAAGCAATGCATATATTACAGCACTCTACAAAGTTGAAACGGCTTTGATAAAAGTTTTATGTGCAAGAGATCAACAAGAAAGCCTATACTGAGCATTATACTATAAACAAAAACAAATGAATTGGCACGCTAATGACAAACATAGCTAAAAAACAAAAAAGGCCAGACTGTTGCATAAGCTTTTACTTACATTTTATTAAAGAGACTAAAATAATCAAATACTGGATATGTCAGAAAAAAACCCCATCAGTAATTAGTCTGTCAGCTGCAGATGCATTCGTGTGATTGCATAAGCAAAGCAATGTGTTAATGGCTAAATTAAGGACATAATGAGAGTCTGAAATGAGAAAACATGTTACGCAACAAACGCCCATTTTTCTCCAGCCTCAGAACTCGTCTGTCCTTGACAGCTTGCAAATATCTGAGCAACTGTTATTAAAGCTTATTTATCATGCACAGACTTTGTGACAAATCATTTGATTTCAAGACAAAGCTAAAGTGTGCAGTTTAAGACTCGACATTAGCAGAATGTCAAATCGAGGAGGGCATGGAAATATGAGCATAATAATGAAATATGCTTGATATATACACCTATTGTTTTTTAAATTGGTGCCACTAGCTACTAAAAAATATACATTCAAATTTACAATTAATATTATTCATAGAATCATAATTGTATTTTTATTATGAATATTATCTTTTCACAAATCATACTTACAAAAAAAAACTCACTACAAGATGCTATATTTTAATTCAGTGCCTTTACAAGCTGTCAGCTCTCACTCGTGCCGACAACACAGATGTGTTACAACCGTCACACTTCAGCATTTTTTATCTACCTGACTGACACATTGGATCTCTCTTATATGTTTTTTCTGTTTTGGTTTTCAGCTTTTGATCCAGACGTACCCAGGCAACAAGGACCTGACCACTGGAATACCAGCTGAACCCCGAGGAATACCTCACTGTATTAACATGATGTATCATCCTATCATATAGCATAACTGCAAAATTATACATCGATGTATACTTATAAATATAGCAATATCTATAAACAATTTGATCCTTGTTGCAAAATTCCAAGCTCTGGACTACTTTAGAAGTAAACTTTAACCCAGTATTTTGTTTTTCTCTTACTTCAAAATAAAAATTAAGTTTCTAAACTGAGATGAGATTCATTTAGTCCAACAGTCGACAATAGGGATGTCAATTTCCAGATCAAATTTACAAACTAGTAATCAATTTAGGGTTAACATTAATAAAGCAAGATGTGGCAATGGTGACCGGATGTACAAATTAAATTTGAGGCCTGGTTGAGTTACATTACATGATAGTACATTTAAGATAATTGTCTATGTGATGATGCTGTCCACAACTCAGCACAACACAACACAACTCATCTCAAGACAACTCAACTCAACTCAAGACAAGACAAGACAAGACAAGACAAGACAAGACAAGACAAGACAAGACAAGACAAGACAAGACAAGACAAGACGACTCAACACAACCTGACATGACAAGACAAGACAACTCGACGCAACTCGACAAGACCCGACGAATCGACACAACTCGACAAGACAAGACAAGACAAGATGACTCAACACAACTTGACATGACAAGACAAGACAACTTGACACAACTCGACAAGATCCGACGACTCGACACAACTCGACAAGACAAGACACAACTCGATACAACTCAACAAGACAAGACCAGACAACAGGACAGGACAGGACACGACTCAACTCGGCTCGGTACGTCTCGTGTCATCTTGTGTCGTGTCGTCTTGTCTTGTCTAGCCGTGCTGTCATGCCGAGAAGAAATAAGACGACATGACACGGCACGGCTAGACAAGACAAGACGACACGAGATGACACAAGATGAGATGAGACAAGCCAAGACGAGAAGAGATGAGATGAGATGACTTGACAAGAGAAGATAAGACAGGATGACTCGACACGACATGACCTGGCACATCAGGACAGGACAGGACATGACTTGGCACAACAAGACAAGACAAGACAAGACCAGGCGACTTGACACAACAACACAACACAACACAACACGTTTTGTTCATAATCTGAATGTGCCCAGCTCAATGATGCCCAAGATTAATCATCCATCAATGCTGTGCATTGATTTAAAGAATAAAAGTTGATCATCTGCTAGTTTTTGCCATCCCCTGTAGACACAGTGAGACATACAGAGGATCAGACAATGAAGGGAAAAAAAGAAACAACAACAACAAAGCAGGACAGAAAAAAAATCAATGGCAGATAAAATATATCAGAACTCCTACAGCAAGGTCAACAGGACCTGATTCTTCCCAACTGGAGCTCTTTTGCTTGGCATTGTTATTCTGGTGAGGTTGAAGCGAGTGTCTCGGCTGCTAAGAGGCGGCGTCTGCTCTCCAGCATGCTGATTCTGCGTAGCGCCCCCGTCTGTACACACAGAACCTGCAGACTTGCTACTGATATGAAATATGGAATAGCTGTGATGCTCATGTCTCGGATGACTGTGCAAGATGGTAGATCATGAAGAGGTTTTGTTGATGGGTTGGGGGAGAAATGAAGGTGAAGCAGGATTGGGAAATGACACCGCAAGAAGCATTTGAACTTTGTCTCAAGTATTTTGTTTATATGCTTCTCTTCAGTTGGTTGTTTTTAACTGTTTTAAATTAGATTAATTAAAATACTCAGTCTGACTCTAAAAGAACAAAAAAGACACTTGCCAAGAAAATTGTATAAAGCATTTCTATTTTTGAAAGTAGTTAGTTTTTATATCTATAAAAAAAATTAAATAAAAAAAACAATCGGATGGGCTAAAATAGTCCTTTTTACAATTATTATTACAATAAGTAAGCAATGAGGTGTCTTTTAAATGGTTAAAATAAATTAAAATAAAATATTTAGCTAAATCAATAAGCAAATAAACAAAAATAAGTAAATAAACAAACACATAAGGTTATTGCTGATAGTTGGGTGTCCATCTAATAAATATTGCAATAAGTAAACAATATGGACTGGTAAATGGTTGCATTCACATAAAAAATAAATGTAAAAATTTATTTAATTTAATTCAATTTAATTAAACACATTTAGCTAAAACAATTTTTAAATAAACAGAAATAAGTAAACAAACACATACAATGTCATTTCTGATTGTTGGGTGTCTATCTAAAAAATATTGCAATAAGTAAACAATAAGGACTGGTAAATGATTGCATTCACATAAAAATAAATAAATAAATAAATAAATAAATAAATATAATTAAATGAAAAAGAAACAAATATACATAGTTCACTAAAACAATATGCAAATAAACAAAAATAAGTAAATAAACAACAAACACATAAGTGATAAATGGTTGCATTCATGTAAAATAAAATAAAATAAAATGGAAAATAAATAAAATAATAATAAAAAAAAAAATAAATAAATAAATAAATAAATATTTAGCTGAAGTAATAAGCAAATAATAGATAGGTAAAAAAAAAATACAGTTTAAGTCAGAATTATTAGCCCCCCCCTTTGAATTTTTTTTCTTTTTTTAAATATTTCCCAAACAATATTTATCATAGCAAGGTCATTTTCACAGTATGTCTGATAATAGTTTTTCTTCCGGAGAAAGTACAGAAAGTTAGAAAGAATAAAAGCACTTGTAAATTTTTTGCAAAATTAAGCTATTTTAAGCTATTTTTTTGCGAAATTCTACAGAACAAATCATCGGAATACAATGCCTTGCCTAATTAGTCAATCTAGTCAAATATTATTTACTGTCATCCTGGCAAAGATTAAATAAATCAGTTGTTCGAAATGAGTTCTAAAAAATATTATGTTTAGAAATGTGTTGAAAAAAATCTTCTCTCCGTTAAACAGAAATTGGAGAAAAAAATAAACAGGGTGACTAAAAATTCAGGGGGCTAATAATTCTGACTTCAGCTGTATAAATGATCATTACTGACTGCAGCAAAAGCAAAAAAAGAAACTGAGCCTACAATGAACTCTTTCCTCTCAGACATTCAGAGTTTTTAGTGGAAGTGTAGCAAACCACAGGCTGGGTGAGTGGATTCGGGACTCTGCCCAGGAAGGAGGGTACAGCACCACATTAACATTTCATATCGGAGTCAAAGGAAGTTAGACGCGCCACACTTAACTTGGCTTTCGTTCTTAAAAACAATCACGAATGGATCATTTAAGAAGCACAAGCTAAGATCAATTTACAAAAGGCCCAGTAGTGAATTATGGTTTCCTGTAGGAGGCCGGAGGCGACACTGCGCTTGGCCTTTCGGTCCTGACTGTGACACCGCATGCATTTTTAATTGCCAATCTCAGACGCCATCATTCAATTTTAATTCATAATCAGGCAAAAGTGGGTCAGCTGACAAACATGTCACAGCTGCTCCCATCACTCACAGACAATATTCTTTTAGCATCAATGTTTCAGAGGTGTTTAAAAAAAGAGGCAAACTGCCACCGAACCGAATTGCAAACTCAAGTAAACAAAGGATTCATTTGCGAGGAACAGAAAAAACACTAATGCGATGCACAAAGACAACAATGGGAAACGCTTGATGCAAAACAAGTGATAAAGGCTATATTTTCTTGTGAAATCTTATTGATCTGAAATCACGCTCCACAGAGTCGAAACACAAATTACTTGCGCTATGCCTTGTTAGGATGCGGATTTCGTTTGCATATGGGATTTTTCTCATCTTTAACAATCATAAGGACTGAGGAGGAGAATTTTAAATTGTTTCTTGTATGCAGAGTAACTGTGGTCTGTCTGCCACAGAAGCAGATGTCAGTCTGTTACCCAGCATGCAATCAGACCAATCAAACAGCTTTACACATGCCAACCAGACTTCATCTGTCACTGGGCTAACATCTCCACCACATCGCTAGAGAGAGAGAGAGACTGAGGGAAAGTCAAACAGAAATTCCTCCTGCCATTCTAATATATTAAATCACACAGTATATTTGGCCGAGGATCTAAAGAAAACTAGGCCAGTGTAAAAATGTCCATAAAACTATGATGTAAAGGTGGACAGAACTTTAAAGCAAGTACTGTACCACAGTATGGTGATTGTAATATCATCATAATATGTTGCAGTACAGGGTACCAGAGCTGCAATCAACCTTAAAGTAATTAACCTCAAGTGCTTTGAAATTTGAATATTTATTCGATGTTTGACATAATCCCAACCGAAACACAAAGAGAGGGTGGGACATAGTGTAGCTCCTCCCCCTTTAAAAAAACAGCCAATAGCGTTTTGTTTTATCACAGCTCTGCCAGTGAGAGTGATTGAGCTCAAGCGCAACAAATAAAAAGCAAATGAAAAGCGTCTTGAAGGGGTGGAGCAGGTCAGATACTAAGAGCATTTGATTGGTTGTGGTTTGATGAGAAACTGTAGTATGAGGGGATGTGAATAAAATCATTGGTGCATTTAGACGGAAGTAACAAACTATAAGCTTTAGATGTTTGTTTCATATCTTATAAATACAAATTTTGTCACTGTTTTGGAGCACACAAGCTTATAGACATCTTAAAAAATAAAAATACTGATATTAACAGGAAAATCTTGATTTTAATTTCATGGGACGTTTAAAATGTACCCACCTTTATATAAACAATATGAGGATAAACCTAAAGCTAACTAAACCAGACACAGGTTGAACAACTATTGTATAAATAAATTAATAAATAAACATGTAAATAAATAAATAACTAAACAAAAAACATGAAAAAATACTATAGTAATTTACAGTAAATACTACTGAACTGTACTATAGCAAAGTGTGTTCTACTGTATACAGTATATTACATTATTTACAACACATTGTGAAATATAAGACATTTTACAACAATTATAGTGAACTGATAAACTTTATTAAATACTGTAGTATACTTTAGTTTTTACTACAGTAAACTGTGATTTAGTGTGATTCTTCCCACATTTTCAGATTTACCACATTCTCACTCTGTTATTTACTTGTTTATATTATTTTTAAGATTCTGTTTTTGTTTTACTTGCTTTCTCAAACTGTTCTTCACAGGACTAGAACACCGCCGTGGTCAACTCCTCTCAACGTCTCAAGTCTATCGAAGTACATGGCGAGCTACTGGTCAAACTGGTAACAGTGGAAAATCTGTCAATAAGGAGGTAAGCGGACAGCTGGTAAGTGCGAAAAGGAACAGTGTCATACCGCCCCATAGCATTCGTTTTAAAAACTAAACGCAGCCATATGTACTTCTGGCTACATAATTCATGATCTCCAAAAATTACGTTTTCAGAATGAGCCCATGTTGAACATGATACTAATCGATTAGACTTCTGAGCATAGTAAAACCATGTTTTATATACACCACTTAAGTAAATATTAAGGTATATTATCATGGTTATAATATAGCATCATTTTATTTTTCACAATCCTTTCAGATCTGTCCTCAGTGTCTTCAGATTTGTCTGTAACTATATATACATCTCAGATCCAAGAATTCCTGAAGTAGACAGTCTAGAATTCCTCCAGAGATTCCTCTATTAGTCCGTTCACACCCCATACTCGTGGTTACAGAAACCACAAGTGTCCTAAATGCACACATGGCTTCCTAAATCTCTCCATCACATCTGACAACAAACCATGACTTCCGGCCAAAAGTGTCCGATTCACTTTCACAGCTAATGGATGATACACTGTGGAGTTTGGCATTCATTGGCCTCATTTGCTCCATTCCTCAAAGACTGCCTGTCGATGCGCGGTTTGTACGCTGTTCTCCACCCCTTCGAGCAGTGTGTGTCTTATTCCTATTGGACCTTTTGCGCACTTCATAAACAAACACATCAAAGACCCTTCCCTCAACGAGGTTAATCGCTTATGCGGGGTTGTGTCGACCAAAAAAGCGGTTTATATGAGGCAATCAAGCGCTTTAATGCTGCAACAGAGACTTGAGCAAACTCCCCATTGAGGCCTGCATCTTTGAAAAATCTGTCAGATTCATGGAAACTTTGGGATTAGTCAGAGCTTTTATTTTGTGACTAAAAGAGGCCGATGTCAGACCTTTTCCAGTCCCAAACACGAGACCACGCACACACACAAACACAGATACATACAATCACTGACTATTCTCACTATCAGACTGCAGCGAAAGATCAAGAGACGCTGGCAAAGGTTCATTACAGCCCCATTTAAGCCCAATGAAAAGACGAGCAAATGATATGTAATTTAGCAGCACTTCACGCTTCAGGGCCTCTTAAAGGAGCAAGCAGGTCTGCTTCCCGACAGACTGTCATACACAAACACAGCTTTACTCCTCGAAAACGGAAACTCACTGGAGTTTGGAGACCGAAAAAGGGATTTAGACATGAAGCAAAAAGATTCCACGTGTTAATCCATGTGTATCTGGGGTCTTATCCACCCACATATTGATGTATTTTTGTATGCAAGTGTGTGTATGTATACTTAATGTAGTATTGCTGGCATGAATGAGCTTTTCCTTTTATTTTATGTCTTTTTTTTAAGCAGTGGCGAGATAAGTGTCACGATTAGTGCTAACAACAGCAAGGTCGTGGGATCACTTCAATGGAAACAGACAAACAGCTTTTCAAATTATCCAATACAAATTGGATAAAAGCTTTGAATACAATTAATGCCAAATGGATGAATGTATGAGTATGCATGCATAGGGTTATAGTCTATGGGTTTTGAGGGTTTTCTGGCCACTTTAAAAAGAACTCTGGAGAGATTTGACTGAAGTTTGAACAAGGATATCTAAACAAACCAAAAACAGGACACAGTGTCAAAATGCAACCATGCTTTTTGTCGACTTTTGTCATCTATCCATGTTTTAGGAACAGCAAATCATAACTTGACCTCCATTTAATATCAGAAGTAGCTTATATGAAAGGCAAATGCCTCTAGATTAGGCTTATTTTACCAAAATAAAACATGATCATGCCTTGATTTTTAATGGTTTAATTACAGTAATTAATACAGTTTTTGCTGTGTGAAGGTTATGGCTAAAGCTAAAAGCCATCAGCTAACAGCAACAAAACCCCATACACTCGATGATAACTCCTTGAGCTTAGTTCTTTTGGTCCAACAATAAAAAAGATGCTTATGGTGTCTATTTTATGACAGAGCTTTCTTAACATTCAAAACAACGCTGTGCTAAACATAAAGGGAACGTTCACCCAGATTGTCACCATTTGCTTACCCTTTATTTCATCCAAACCTGTTTTCTATCTCTCTCCTGTTAAACACAAACCATTGACATCCATAATATTTTTTGTTCCTAGGTTTTCAGCTTTCTTCAAATTATCTTCCTTTGTGTTTAACAGAAGAAAGAAACTCATAAATGTTTGAAATCACACGAGGGTGACTAAACAGCAAGTAAAGTTTTTATTAACCTTTTATATCTGTTATAATATGTTTATCAGATTAAAAAGAATGTCAGACAGCATCAGGAATTCCTCCATCAAACACACAAATGTATATTTTCTGTAAAGAGGCAGCATTTCAATTGCCCATATTGCCTGTTTAATAACTGTAATGGACCTGGTAGCCTCCAAATAGGTATGATTGAGCAATCTTTCCTTTTTAGGGTTGCATCTTGTGATATTATGCTAGTTTAGATGTGAGTTCATATATTAGTCACCAGGAGTCCAACAAGAATAATCAGGAGGGAAAATAAATGTATCACTAAATTAAATGATGCAAAGAAGAGAGCACGAGAAACCATCAAAACAAGACAGTGACGAAAGAATCCTCTCAGAATCAGGTGTCTCAAGAGTATGATTTAAGACTGTAAGAATGACGCTGACGACTAACAAATTCACAATTGGTATTCAGCTCACAAAGCGAGAAGGGAGAGCAAGAGCCAGAGAGAGAATAAAAAAATACCAATCACTGAACACAACAGCAGAAAGCAGCCAATAAAACGGTAAATGAATTGGTGAGTGTTGAGGTTTACACCATTGTGCGTGTGTGTGTTGACTGCAAGCTACATCATAACATCTCTCTCGTCCAGCCGGATCCTGTCTAATGCCGCTTGATGAGTTGGACTGGCAGGGCCGTGATGTAACCTGCATGCCTGCCCGGGAGAGAGCCAGCGCGGCCTGTCTGGGATGGAGAGCTCTCGTTCACAATGGAGCTCAAATGGGAAAACAGTGTGGCATGCCAGGGCCACAAAACCTCATTTCTGCTCTCAGGAAAACAAGTTACGTAAACGCACTGAGGCATCAGAGGACAGTAAACAACGATAGTTTTTCACATTGGCTTTTTTTTTTTAAATTAAAGCACCTATATTTCTGTAGATCATTATGTAGGATTTATAGAATAAATATTCAGTTGAAGTCAGAATTATTATCATTCATTCATTCATTTTCTTTTTGGCTTAGTCCCTTTATTAATCCGGGGTGGACCGCCAAATTATCCAGCACGTTTTACGCAGCGGATGCCCTTCAAGCCACAGCCATCTCTGGTCAGCACTACCTACTGCACCACTGCGTCGCCTCAGAATTATTAGTCCTCCTAAATTATTAACCACCTATATATTTTTCCTCCAATTTCTGTTTAAAGGAAAGCAGATTTTTTGGACACACTTCTAAACTAATTAGTTTTAATAACTGATTTATTTTATCTTTGCCATGATGACAGTACATAATATTTTACTAGGTATTTTTCATTCTACTAGTTTTCAGTTTAAAGGTGCTGTATTTAAGTTCTTAACTATCTTAAAGCATACAAATATCATAATTTGTTTGCAGATTTTTAAGAAACATGCTAAGTGAACATTCTTAATTATCTGAAAAACAGCGCTAAAGTCAGATATTCTACTTTGAAAATGTGCGTTACATGCTGGAACGTCTGTCTTTGTTTTGGTTCTTTTAACTCACCCACTGCCAGTTTAGCCAATTATATTTCAGCACCCCGTGTTGCCTTCGTGGAAAACCATGTAATCCATTAATTTAGTCAGGAAGGCTCTCAAAGTGTGTTTGTGTTGTGTTCTTTGGACCCCAGAAAGAATAGCCACTACCTTGGTAGTGGCTCATTGGGATCTTGATAAATAAATAAATTAAAATAAATAAATAAAGGGTGCGTCCATGACCAAAATGCGACCTCCGGTGGAAAGTAGCAAACTACGAAATGAGAACCAGATTCAGAGTTCCACATGAGCTGGTTATTAAATAGCAAATAATATAAATATTGTGAACGTAAACATTAGGTAAGCAGGTTACATTGTAACCCTGTGTCATAACAAAACGTTATGTGACAAAATTTGCAGTGATAAGGCTGTTTGCACCAGACAAAACAGGACAGAATTTTAAATACAGCCATTTAGAAGCACAGAATAGTGCACTTTCTGCAATCCAATGAAATGGTAAGGTTTATAATTGAATTAATACATATTAAACCTCTTTAACATTTATTAAACGTGCTAAATTACTCATACGTGTTGATTTACACTGAGTCACAGTTTTAAAGTTCAGTTTCAAACGGTTTAGTTTATTTTCAAGTTCTGAGATGAACTATCTGCTGCTGATTTTAGTAGCATGTCAATAAATGTCATGCAATGGCTTTCAAACTAACATTATTACCATTAAACACTGAATAAAGCACATGAGTTGTACCTGAGGTGATCATTGACAGTTTATCTGGCTGTTCAGTTGCCAGAAATAGAAGCCGTTTCTAAAATATAAATTTCCGGTGTAGGCTAGAACTCCTTTTAATATGGAAAATATTAATTCTATCCTTTGCTGTTGCTTTTATTTATCACAGTTTAGTCAGCCTTAAATCAGCCATTAGGCACAATAGTTAGGCACACTACTGTTGATGTTGTCAATCTGGCAACCTGTGTTTGCGTGTGTTTTGAACCTGGCCTGCAATACCTAGTTCAGCCACTGGGTGTCAAACTTACATAATGCATCTTTAAAGTGTGATTTAAAGGCTTAAGTAGGTTGATTAGGTTAACTATGCAAGTTTGAGCAATCAGGCAAATCATTGTATAATGATGGTTTGTTCTGTAAATAGAAAATGTAGAAAATATTTCTTAAGGGGGCTAATGATATTGACCTTGAAATATTGTTGTTGTTTTTTTGTTTGTTTTTTAACTGCTTTTATTCTAGTTAAAATAAAACAAATAGACTTCAGAGGAAAAAAATATAGGACATACTGTGAACATTTCATTGCTCTGTTAAACATCATTTGGGAAATATGTGAAAAAGAAAAAAAAAGGAGGGCTAATAATTTGGACTTCAACTCTATATATTTGCATACATACCCATGTGGGACAACATGTCATGCAAAAAGTGATGCTTTGAGGTTTGGTGCTCAGAAAAGTAAGCAGCTACAAATTCTCCACCCCAGTGCTCCTCAATTACCTCTTCATAATGGGTGGAACAAAACAATTACAGCAGCCGTTTATGACAGCGTTCTGGATTATGAACCTTAATTAGGAAATAAACACGACTGTTCATCATGCACCTAGCGGAGAGGCAGGTCTAAAACACCTGATGATCCGTGATGGATGAGAGGAGGTAAAGTTTTGACAAAAGGATGTGGGGTTCATCGCTAACCTCCCCTGACCCCTCGCTAACAGTTGTTGCAAAGAAAATATTTGAGCTCTAATCCCCTCCCCGCTCGACTCACTTAATCACTTTCCACTACATTTGTCTTACCACCTGTCGCCGGAAACCCCAAAACACACATCTCGCCATCTGAGGTCTTCTTGCGCTAATGCAAAGTGTCTCAAAATGATAAGAGACTCGGTTTGTCTGCTGTAAAGGATAATTCTTTACCAAATATTAAAACACAGAGGTTTTAGGAACCATACCAACCTGCAAAATCTTACTGCGCAACACACATTTTTTTTACATCTTGTGTTAGAAGTACATTACATACTAGAAATTTGATCTTTTAATCCACAATAACTTAGAAGTCAACATAAGTATTTTTTGTCCTGACTAAAGTCCCTGACTAAAAGTTTCGTTTTCAGTTCATATGTACTTGTCTAAAATAAACAATAGATGCATAGCCTGCCAGTCAGTCTGTCTGCCTAACAGTCTGTCTGTCTGTCTGTCTGTCTGTCTGCAAGGGCGGAGCCAAACATTATAAACACGCAGGGCTTAGCCCAAATGTAAGCAAAAAAACTGTAGATCAGTATGCCACATGCAAAAATATTTGACTCTCCTAGTACAACACTTAGGGCTGTGCAATTAATCGAAATTCAGTTATGAAAAACATACCAATTACTACAATATCCCACCTCGTTTTCAGCAGTACACATTTGTTCCTCTATAAAGCTCAGTTTCACATGAAAATTAAAACAAGCAACTGTACTATGACTTTTGTAGCGTGAGATGTGCTTAATTTATTGTGTATTCGATTCTCTAATGTTTTTAAAAGCTCGAAAGAGAACACATGCTGTTTTGTGCATGCACTCAGCTTCAGAGAGTCACCTTGAGTCATATGAGTTGTCTTACGGTGAGTGCTTTAATGGTCAAATACATGTAAAAATGTGCCAAAATGCTGCGTTTAGTGAATAATTCACATTAACCCTCATTTGTTATTTAATAAACTAATGCTGAGCTGAGAATGAAAAGGCATGTAAATTGGAACTGCATGGCTCTTAAAGCGTCAGCATGCTATACTCATGCTGAGGACTGTTTTTATCATTACTAATCAAACAACAAACGACAATGACAAAATCACTATTGCTATTATGATTTTTCCTATAATCGACCACCATAAAAACACTAAATATTTTTTAAAAATATAGACCAAATCATTCTGCTACAGTGCAAAGTAAAAAAAAAAAAAGGCAGCTTTATTCCTAATAAGAATATCCATTATTGTCAGACTGAGCCACTTTGTACGTTTTGAATCACTCAAAACGTACAGCTAATCAGAACAGCGTGTGTGCATAGTATCTCGTCAAATCCCACTGAACTCTCAATGGAAGTGTAAGATAAATCTTAAATGACCCACAACATTTAAGATAGTCTGCCTATTGTTGGATGTACAGTTATTCATATAAATATACACTCCCCGGCCACTTTATTAGGTACACCTGTTCATCTGCTCATTAACGCAAATTTCTAATCAGCCAATCACATGGCAGCCAGCAACACAATGCATTTAAGCCTGTAGACGTGGTCAAGTTGATTTGCTGAAGTTCAAAGCATCAGAATGGGGAAGAAAGGTGATTTAAGTGACTTTGAACGTGGCATGGTTGTTGGTGCCAGATGGGCTGGTCTGAGTATTTCAGAAACTGCTGATCTACTGGGAATTTCACGCACAACCATCTCTAGGGTTTACAGAGAATGGTCAGAAAAAGAGAAAATATCCAAATTACTCAAATAACCACTTGTTACAACCAAGATATGCAGAAGAGCATCTCTAAATGCACAACACATTGAACTTTGAGATGGATGGGTTACAACAACAGAGGACTACACCAGGTGCCACTCCTGTCAGCTAAGAACAGGAAACCGAGGCTACAATTCGCACAGGCTCAACAAAATTGGACAAGAGAAGATTTGAAAAACGTTGCCAGATCTGATGAGTCTCGTTTTCTGCTGTGACATTCGGATGGTAGGTTCAGAATTTGACATCAACAACATGAAAGCATGGATCCCTCCTGCCTTGTATCAATGGTTAGATCTGGTGGGGGTGGTGTAATGGTGTGGGGGGTGTAATGGTGTGGAGGATATTTTCTTGGCACACTTTAGGCCCATTAGTACCAACTGAGCATTGTGTCAATGCCGCAGCCTACCTGAGTATTGTTGCTGTCCAACTGTGTGATGCTATCATTTCAATATTGACCAAAATCTCTGAGGAATATTTCCAGTACCTTGTTGAATCTATGCCACGAGGGATTAAGGCAGTTCTAAAGGCAAAAGGTGGTACAACCCGGTACTGGTAAGGTGTACCTAATAAAGTGGCCGGTGAGTGTAGTATGAAATACACTAGGATCCTTCGTATTCATAATTTATTCAAAGCATGTAACTATACTTCAGAAAAAAATCTAAACGAATGACTATACTGACTAACTATTTTTGCACAAATTTGCTGACCAATTGGAAAAATATAACACATATTTGTAGCTATTACATTCAAAATCAGGCTAAATGTGTTTAAAAATATACTCAAACCAGTTTAAACCCCTTTAAGCTTGCCAACAAATGATATGACTGACTGATTAGCGACAGAAAATCAAACTCTAGGTCATAGGGCGCTACTGTAGGTCAGATAAAATAGAACAATTAACCGCGTGCATCGTGAATAGACTTGAGTGATGAATTCTATTTAGAGACACGGCTTGCGCTGATCCACACGCGGCAGTCAAGACGTAGAACTCTGTCGCAGCTGCACACAGCCTCTGCCATGATTTCTCACATGGCTGCATTGGTGATTCATGCACCACATTAATGCAATTATCTGCTCTGTTTGCAGGGGTAACAGAAGAGAGTAAAATAAGATAAACAAGATGATGTGACAGATCTTCAGGAACCCCCGGAAGGCAGATGAAGGACAGACACTCCTAGATGAGCCTATATATACACACACAAAGACACGTGTTAAAAGTGCAGAGAGGTACAGAGAAATACAGAGATCACAGAAAGGCTGATATGACTAACCCAGACTGCGGTGATGAGTTAGTGGTGTCACATGTTTAACAGGGTCGTCTGAGCTGTGATTATTAGCACTGCAGGGCCACAGGCTACATTCACACTACAGGAGCCACAGATTTGATTTAAGCAGTGTGAATGCTAGAAATCGGATATTGCAACCTAAATTAATAGTGACTCACAAAGTGAAACAGTGTGTGCGTTTATCCACATTGATCAAGAATGAGTAATAGATTTCAATGTTAATTTTAGATCAGTGGCAAGGCAGATGGACATAAGAATCCACATATGTTCATTTTAGATAAGCATGATGATAGATTTAGAAACAAACAAGCAACAAATGAATAAAATAGAACAGAATGAACAAAATCAAGCTGAAAAGAGAAATGATAGATATTTATAGTAGATGGAACAAATTAAATTGTCAAAAATTGAACAAAAAAATGCTAGATTTAAAATCAATTAAAACTAAATAAGTAATAAACACGTGAGCCTGGTCCACAAAAGCCTGGTGTGACATTTAGGATTTATACATTATCTAAACTTTGAATAGGCTTTGCATTGATGTGTGCTTAATTAGATAATATTTGGCTGGGAAACAATTATTTGATTATTTGAAATTTAGGAATCTGAGGGTTAAAAACTCACCTTTAAAGTTGTACAAATTAAGTTCTGCAGATTATTAATAAGTTATGCATATAATTTAGCAATGCATATTTTTTGCTGCATATGCACTGGACTCATTTCACACAATGTACTTCTTTAAATAAATCACTCATACTATACGTTTCTGTCTACTATTTTACAATTAAAAAGAAGTGGCATGTGAAAAGACTAAAATAGTTGTTAGAAACCTTCAGTATATGTGTGGTCATCAGACCGCTTCTCCACAAACACGGAGAGGGAGAAAATCACAAGACATTCATCAAATTTGAAATATAGACTCACGAGACACTTGGCTTTCAAGGTATATTTTTTCTAGGTTATTACATGACTGTTTTCATGTGTTTGTATATGGAAAACAAGTTTTGAACACAGTATAATGTGTCTTTCTTTTGACTTCATTATGTATTAACTTAGCATAAAACTGTCTAGATAGACCATAGTAAAGCTCAAAGTGTCTTCTTTCCAATGATACTTAATATAATTTATTATGGTATCTGGGGTTATTCTTCAAAGTAAGGTGGGTGTAAATCCCCAGAAGTGAGCGCTGGCTAACAGGTTAATCAAAAAAATATATTTTGCCATATTTTTGAGAGGAAATTAATCAAATGTCTTCATGGAAGATTGTCTTTACTTAATATCTGAATGATTTTTGACATACAGTAAAATATAAATCAATAATTTTGAGTCATAAATGCATTATTGTGCCTATTCCTACAAATATACCCATACAACATGGTTTTATGATCCAGGGTCACATGTGTATACATATGAAATGTGTAATTAAATAAGGTGGTGTATTTGAGTGTCACTAACAAACAAAGCTCATTGTAATTACGTACCCCTATATACATTTCCGGAGAGAGCAAAATATGTCCCAGGAGCTACTTTTTTTCAGTTTTTGCGAATCCACCAGAGGCCCTTGTGTACGCTTTTTGAGATCTCAAATATCTCTCGCGAGTGCCATTCGTGCCTGCTCTTCATATGTAAATCCACCAGAGGCCGCTGTTGACTAACTCAATGACTGACTGACCAACTGACCGATTCCCCCACCCTTCCCTAAACCCAACCAATAGTATTTTGAAAAGCAATCCAGAAAAAGAAAAGCCCCCTGATTTTTTACCACATTTTTAGATTTTACCACATTCTCACCCTGTTATATACTTGTTTATTTTATTTGTTGGCTTTTGTTTTTGTTTTACCTACTTTCTGGACCCGTTCCTCATTGTACTCGAACCCCGTCGTTGTGGTCAACTCTGCTCTGCATCTTAAGTCCACCAACGTCCGTATTAAGCTAACTGGACAAACTAGTAACAGTGGAAAAGCTGTCCACAAGCAGATAAGCGGTCAGCTAGTAAGTGAGAAAAGGAAAGGCATTATACCTCTGGGCAGCGCTTGTTTTAAAGATGAAATGCAGCCATACGTAGCTCTGGCTACATCATTTGTGATCTCCAGAAACGTATATAGGGCTACGTTTTCAGAATGAGCCTATGTTGGTCACTCCGCAACACCCTAGCAACCACATATAAAACTGTAGCCCTGAGAAATATGTTTTGCTCTGTCTAAAAGTAAAAATAGCTGTACTAATAGATAAACTATTATGAGCACCACTAACAGTTTTGTTGTTGCATCTATGCTTAATGCATGTTACACATCTGCGTGCAGAACGTGTCCATTCAGTTTGCCATGGGTGACTAGCAAGCATTAATGTGGACAAAAGCAAACAGATCGAATTTGATTAAAACATTTAAATTGAGCCTTACGGCATGAAAAGCAAATACAGCCATAAAGGTGACTAACCTGCACTACAAACACAACAGCAGGTGGCCTATGCATGAAGTAGGCACACGTCCTCTGTGACTGAGAGTGTGTATATCATGTGTCGATCGTGTGTTTGTGTGTGAATGGACGTACGGGTCTCAATCAGCCATTTATCCCACAAAGCCCACATACTGAGACACTGAAGCCGAGATGACGCTTGTTTCCCTGCCATTTTCCCTCTGAATGCAACAATCTCAATGATCTCACGAGGTAAGCTGGGATTAGCTGTCATGCCGATGGGTTTGAAAGACGCACAATAATAATGAAATTAGATGGTGTGTTTTTTTGGAGTGTCACAGCCACAAAATGAGCTACAAGTGAGGTCGAACAAATCTGCGACGCAATAACGGTTTGCCAATTTCTGCGAAGACACTTAACGCCACTCCTGGCATCTGACGTCTGGATCTCTTTTCTGCTATGAAAACCAGCAACGCTGACAATAGACTCAATTATATAGAATGTAAGGCATCTAACTAGCAATCAACGCTGGTTAGAAAGTCTTTGTGCGGAACATTAACACAGAGGTGTGAAGTAAATATAATCGAAGGAGACATTCAAAGCTCGATGGTGGTGGTTATGCCTACAGCGAACCTACAAACCTCTTCATATCGAGAGGCACTTAGACGACGGGGTCTCTGTATCTCAAAGCATACGAGATGCAAATGTGTAAACACACTCAGCAAGACATGCAAATCACAGTGGCGTCATCTGCATCACACAAACAGACACTGCCAAAAATGACTTGAGAACATCTACTGCGCTGAAGTCAGACTGCGTGGGTCCCGACGGATGCCCCAAGCTGACCCAGTCTGGTCGCTTTAACACCAAAGACACAAAAGCAGTCCCTGAGTTTCCCCTTTCACTTGCTTACTAATTCATTCCACCCCCTGAAAGCCTTCAAGTGTTACTGTAAGTTGAAAACAGAAAAAAAAAGCTTTTCTGACCTGAAAAAGGACAGAAAACACATCTTTGTTTGCTTTTTTTTGTCCTAAAATGCCATCAGGCCAGACGCTGGGGAATCTGAAAGGTCTTTATAAGGGATCCGCTCTGCAGCAGTGCCCAAAACAATTTATAAGGCCTATTTTTTTTTTTTTTTCAATGAAGTGCTCAGCCCAGCTGTCCTGTCGGCAGCGAGTTTCACCCAGTAGAGAAAGCAGGTGTTAAAGGGCTAAATGGAGAATAAGGCCCTCTAATCTCCTAGGCGGGCGACCTGGGGATAGCCTAGCGGTGGTCCTGCAGAGCGAGCAAAAAGCTCAGCAAGATACATGGTCACACGTTTTAAATTCACTATGGTTGTCTTCATGCAAGTTAGGCTGCATTGCAACATCTGTGTGAATAGAAGCAAGATGACTAATCAAAGAGTTTCCAGTGCCTCACACACACATATACACATACTGTATATTCAGATATCTTCTTTATTATACAAACAATTCAATCGCAGTGACATTTGGTGGTGTTTGATGAATTTTTGCATTTTAAATCTAGTCATTCCAACTGGAATTCATGCCATCAGAATTGTGTGTGATGCAAAATAATTATCAAAGTACGTTGTTGCTCATACACGTACTTTATCATCCTTGTTATACAGTGCTCAGCATAATTAAGTACATCCCATTTTGAAAACGAATATTTTTATCAATTTTTAGTGAATATAGGCAATGCATTATGGTGCATTTAAACAAAACAGATTTATTAAAAAGATATAGTTATTTAAATAATATTTCAGTCACCAAAATTATTAAGAAACTGAAAGATAATACAATTAAATTCAAGAAAAATATTGCAAAAAAGATTACAACCTGCGAAATTTCAACAAAATTGTTCAATTGTTTTGCTTCTCTTGATTTTTTTTTTTTTTTTTTTTTGTATTTTATATGTTTTCTAACATATACGTTTGGGTGTACTAGTTTTTGGACCGTTATCGTAAGTTATTTTGTTAAATAAGCTCCAGATTTGGCTTAAGTACAGACTAATCTAATGTATATGCACAAATATAGTACTGTATAGCTTCCTATTCAAATATGAATTTAAAAGATAGATTTGTGAGTGGTGTACTTATATATGCTGAGCACTGCATGTACAACAGAAATCACTGTCACATTTGTTTGGGTTTTTGTTTAAAATCTCTTCATCATAACAGGAACTCACCCCATCTGGATTTTGGCATGATGTAAATGAATTGACAATTTAAATAGGGATGGGATTTGCAATAGGCTATATTGGTAAAGCACATCAGCACCCTCAATAAGGAATAGTCTTCAGAAGATAAGAAACAATATGGATTCTGCCACTACAATCTGGAACTAGTTTGGTCAGGGCTGTATGTGCAACAAAGGGAACGTTTTGTACTGTAAGTGTGTGCCTGTTACAAACAAATTGACTTAATCAATTGTTTAATCAAGTGTTTAATATAACTTCCTTTTGTGAGCAAACATGTTTCATATCACAGAATGATGAAATTATCATATTTATAAGTACTCTATAAAGTATTCTCAAAAGATTTTGTAATTAGCTTCTTAACAAGTATTCAGTAATTGGACATTCATTATGCTGAACGGTACGTTTACCTACATATTTGCATTGAGTCATTTCCTCAAGAATCTGAATACAAAACGGTATATAAAACGGTATTAAATATAAAATGGTATTGTTTTTTTTTTTATTCAATGCACAAAATGGTTCAAAACATCCATTTGTTTGTGAACAAGACTGTACCAGTTGCACTTTACATGTTTAATTGACAAAAAAAAGCTAGACAGATTTATTCAGGAATTAGACCCTGTTACTCACATCAATCAAAACATTTGCAAACTTGTAAATAAGAAACTTCTGTCCTAAAACCCAACTATGAATCAGTTCACAGAATGAAGATGAGTTTATGGGCCCCTACAGAACTCTAAACAATAAGCAGAATGTCAGACTGACTGTTCTTTCATCATTGGCTCCAGGCTTTGCCTGTCAGAATTAAATCCTCAGCAGCAGGGAATCCTTCACACACCCACCAACAAACTGCCTGTGCATCTCGATGTATCAGCAAGCTGATGAAAGCCTGACTGTGAACTAGCATGACAGAAGCATGTGAGTGCCATTCTTAATCCTGTTACATGGATGTAATTACATGTTGCTAAACTTATAATAAAAGATGATGGGGACCACATGCAGAGACCCTGGAGGATGACGTCAAATGGGAATATGGGAATATAGAAGAACTTGGGAATATAGAAGTCATATGATTTAACATCTAGAAATGGATACCCCGTCATCCTGTCATGTTGTGTGGTATGACAAACCAGAGACAAACATAAATGTCTTGGTGCTACCAAATTAAGCATTTGATGCATTACATGTCTTCATGTCTTAAATTTAAAGCAAATAAAATTGTATTCACACATAGTCTGTGTGATAAACAAGATGCAAAACTTGTCAACAATGTGCTAGGTGTGCCAGGATGCTGCTATACTACTGCTAATGAGCTCAAAGTGTTTAGTTTGTTGCTATATTAGGAAGATCTACATGGTTATTTTATTAGCCCAAGTTAAAAGTCTTTATAGTATATTTCCATGCAAATCTGGAAAACTGAATGAAAAATAATAGGCTGAAAAAAGGAGCCGTGTAAGAATATCAGTACACTGTAAAACCCAATAAGTTAAGGTAACTCAAACCGTTTGATGAAACTGATTGCAACAAACCATTTAAAGAACTAATCCATATGAGTACTGTGAACTTGCTTCGTTTAAGTTGAAGTAATGAGGTATTTAATTAACTTATTACCTTCAACACTTTTCAACAGTTCAAAATTCATTCATTAAAGGGTGCTATAAAAGTGCTATGAAAGAGTCTCATTTCATTTGATAAAGTGTAAGACTGTTCCAAAACTGTTTAAAAACAGACATTTAAACCTTTTTGTAAATAAAAATGAACTTAAATTATGACCGAAACAGGTTTACAGAAGAAAACCTTAGATTATCAAGTATGTATACATATGTCAAAATGGATATTGATATTTTGGTCCATGCAGTAGCTATTGCTTGGGTGTTTTACAGGGCTTTATCATCCATTAAATAGGCCAGTAAAGTGACTGCACACCGCTTCTCAACAAACTGCACAATTTGAGTGTTTTGGTTTGCACCAGCAGCAATGATCCTCACTAGTAATCTTCTTGGCAAATGCAGCCAAGCGTGAGCTTTTAATTCACACAGACTGAAACAGTAAACTCAGTTTAGCTGTACAGAGCTCACACACTCGCCGAGATTAAACTCACCACAATCACATTCAGATCAAAAGCTGCGCTAACCAGAAATGACTCATTAAACCACTACACTGCATGCTTTTCAGACACTTTCATGAAGTACCTTTGATCAAAAACAACCTTCCTATATTCTACATCTACATGTGCACCATTCACTACAAAATCAGTCCATCTGAAGGCCTATGAATAGATAATGTGGCAATAAAAAAATCCAGCTCAGAGAGTTAGCACTAATATGCTAAGTGCAAGAATTCTATAAATTGCTCTGACACTCACATTCATATTCCACAAGCATATGCTTTCATATTAAAAACAAGAATAAAGCATATTTGAGGGGAAAAAAATCAAATAGGTTTGGAAACAAAAAAGACACAACAAAAAAAAAAAAAATAATAATTATTGAAAAAAAAGTGACCAAACACTTGAGATGAATTTAAACAACATCCCAACACGTCAAGTACGAGGCACAAAGAACTAAATACTGTACACACACACACACACACATACAAACACACACACAGGTGAAAATAAACTTTAAGTACCCCATGTAGTGACTTTAAATGTGCACTTTTCTTCTATGTGTGACATTGTTTTTATAATTACTTGATTAATTATGAAAATTATGTCACACACAGAACAAAAATGATATGCTCCTATCGCTATTTAAAAATAGCCAACAGCATTCTGTTTATATCACAGCTCTCCAGTCAAAGCCATTGAACTAAATTCAACACTAATGATAGCTACAGTCTATAATAGTAATGCAGAGTCTGTCTAACTATTTATCTGCTTTAAAATACTCTGTCCTGTGTAATTTTGTGGTCTACTCCAACTTGCACAAACCACAACCAAAACTAGATATAACAGACTTCATTTTGAATGTCCTAGATGCCTATATTGCAGACTGTGTTTTGGTGTATTTTTTCCTCTGGGCTTTACACATGAGCATACATGTCAGTATCATCCCATCACTGATATGTCCATTTAACAAGGATGAGTTCTGATCAACACTGTGTCTGCTACTGGTTATTATTTTCTATTATTCCACAACTGTCCAGAATACTTGACTCTGACTGGTCAGTTATGACATTCGGTATGTTATTCCCAAACAACAACTGCAACTGAATATCGCAGGCTCACCCTGGACCTTTGAATTATTTGACCAATAGTGAATATGTTTACATCCATATTTCTGCCAGCTTTTTTAAATCAAAGAATTAATAAACTGTTACGTCTGTTTTGTGGCAAGTAGACATGTAATAAGCAGGATAAAGTACATCAAGCTGGCTGTTATCGCGAAATAAAGCATGACAGCCGTATCAGCAGCCCAACGTGAAGTGTAAAGATTACTTGCACATTAATAAACTGTTACGGCTGTTTTGTGGCAAGTAGACATGTAATAAGCAGTATAAAGTACATCCAGCTGGTTGTTTTCGCAGAATAAAGCATGACAGGCTTATTAGCAGCCCAACGTAAAGTGTAAAGATTACTTGCACATTAATATACTGTTACGCCTGTTTTGTGGCAAATAGACGTACTAAGCAGGATAAAGTACATCCAGCTGGTTGTTATAGCAGAATAAAGCACAACAGGCGTATCAGCAGCCTAACATTAAGTGTAAAGATTACTCGCACATTACTTGCACATTAATAAACTGTTACGGCTGTTTTGTGGCAAGTAGATATGTAATAAGCAGGATAAAGTACTTCCAGCTGGTTGTTATTCACAGAATTAAGCATGACAGGCTTATCAGCAGCCTAACGTGAAGTGTAAAGATTACTTGCACATTAATATACTGTTACGCCTGTTTTGTGGCAAGTAGACATGTAATAAACAGTATAAAGTATATCCAGCTGGTTGTTATCGCAGAATAAAGCATGACAGGCTTATCAGCAGCCCAACGTAAAGTGTAAAGATTACTCACACATTACTTGCACATTAATTAACTTACATATTTTTTGTTGCAAGTAGACATGTAATAAGCAGTATAAAGTACTCCCAGCTGGTTGTTATTGCAGAATAAAGCATAACAGGCTATCAGCAGCCCAACGTGAAGTGTAAAGATTACTCGCACATTACTTGCACATTAATATACTGTTACGCCTGTTTTGTGGCAAATAGACATGTACTGAGCAGGAAAAAGTATATCCAGCTGGTTATTATCGCAGAATAAAGCATGACAGGCTTATCAGCAGCCCAATGTGAAGTGTAAAGATAACTCACACATTACTTGCACATTAAAAAACTGTTATGGCTATTTTGGGGCAAGTATACATGTAACAAGCAGGATAAAGTACTTCAAGCTGGTTGTTATCGCAGAATAAAGCATGACAGACTTATCAGCAGCCCAACGTGAAGTGTAAAGATTACTCGCACATTACTTGCACATTAATAAACTGTTACGGCTGTTTTGTGGCAAGTAGACATGTAATAAGCAGGATAAAGTACATCCAGTTGGTTGTTATCACAGAATAAAGCCTGACAGGCTTATCAGCAGCCCAACGTGAAGTGTAAAGATTACTTGCACAATTTTTGCTCGAGCTAAATCATTATCTTGAATTTTCCAAGTCAAGCGCACTGCCCAGTAGGGCCTTGAGTTTGACATCCTTGCTTTAGAAAATAGAGAGCATTTGATTGGTAAAATTATCTGACAAGAACTTTAAGTATGAGGTGATGTCATAAAAATGACTGATTCATAAATGAAGGCAAGAGAGAAACTGACAGTTCTAATTGTGAATTGTCACTGTTTTGGAGCAAATTCACATATGGATAAGATTAAGACTTGCATATTGATACTGAAAAAACAAACAAGCATACAAGCAAAACTTTAATTTTGATTTCAGGGGGACTTTAATGGGAAACAAATGCCGAAGAACACCTGCTGACACCATTTGCATTCAAAGTCAGGTGTGTGACAGTGGGCTGACGACTCAGACAGGTGGCAGGTAGTCAATACAACTCACTGAATAATGGATGAGCATGAGTGTAGGATTGCACACACACACACACGCACGCACAATCTTAGGATAAAGATCAACATCAGTGTTCGGTGGCAGACCATTTCTAGAACGAGGACTTGTATTGACTGATTAATGCGCTCTGTGACGCCATATTAATGTGGAACAGAAAAGGCCAGAAGACAGCGTTCCAAAGACCACAGATCATGACTTGTGACTAAATGTGTTGTAAAGTTTCAAAATTGAGTTGTAAAGTTAAAGGCACATTACGGTCCTCCTGGGATTCACACTATTTGGTTTCTATTTACCAGCGTACAACTTGATCCCATTGCGGCACTATCACCTTTTGTGTCGATATCTGAAACCTGTGGATGCTGTGTGTTTTTCTGTGTTTCTATTTTTTTTCTTTTTTGTCTATGGTATACTTTATATGAACAAACATGCAGTATTTTCTAAATATACACATGTGGAGTTTTACCTACAGATAAAGTCCATGTCAGTTGAAAAAGTATATGTTTCAATTATCATATACTCTATATAATATGTGTAAAACATGACTAAAACTGTCACTTCGCAAGAGTCAAAATTAAGTTAAAATGTACACTGACAAGTAAATAAAATAGTGTTAGTAAGCGGGTGGCAGGTAACTTTGATAGAGAACATTGTATGTTTTAGAGCAGGGGATCTTAAAGTCTACATAAAAACATCCATAACGCATCACAAGTCAACAATATTTTTCTTTAAATAAAGCAGCATTTGCATTTAAAACACATTAAATACACTGCAAATGTGGCTAAACCACTAATGTAAGTGCATTTTTGTACAAAACACAACAAAAGGTAGGCTAAAAAAACAATAGGATGCAGCCATGATGATGCAAGCTGATATTGCATATCTCAGAGATGCAATGTCAGAAACAATGAACTCAATGAAGCGAGTGACGTCACTGTGAGGGGTAGGGTTAGGTGAGAGCATTAAAAAGCATTGCATGCAGCTCAGATTGCAACTGAACCAGGTCTGCATCCCTCTCCAAAATGAGGTGAAAAATACAAAAGGTGTGTAATGAAAACTTTAGGTGTTTTGGATTTGTTCTGCAGTCCTTCTATCTGTATTTTATGGATATTGCCGTTCAAAATGTCCGTATTTCATTTCATAGTGGCGTTTCACATTTCCACTCTTTACAACTTCAATTGTCTCATTACAAATCAAGCATAATGCCTTTGTTCTGGCTTGTGACAAAATAATGCATACTTATCTGTCCATTCAACTTTGAACTGATTCTTTTAATCAAGTTTTCTTTTCTGTGATCACTTTGTGAAGTTTATTTATAAACAAATTTCGAGAGCATCATCTTGAGGAAACCCCCCCCACCCAACCCTACTTTCCCTTCTTTCAAACGGGCGACATGGTGACCAGTGATTAGCACTGTCGCCTCACAGCAAGAATGCCCCTGGTTTAATTCCTTTCCAAACCTGGCGACATTTCTGTGCGGAGTTTTGCTCATTCTCCCCGTGCTCGCGTGGGTTTTTCCCCGGGTCTTTGAGAAGCCCTGTTTCAGAGCAATTATTAAATCACAAAGACTGCAGTTCCCTCTATAATTTATATGGTTTAATACATATAAAATAATACATAGAAAATAATACAAAGAAAAAAACATTATTGTTATTATTATTATTACTTTTATTATTATTATTATTTTTATTATTATCATCATCATCATCATTATTATTATTATTATTATTATTATTATTATTATTATTATTATTATTGTTATTATTATTATTATATTTCTTTACTGGTTTAATTTATAACCTGATTTATTATTATTATTATTATTATTATTATTATTATTATTATTATTATTATTATTATTATTATTATTATTATTATTATTATTATTATTATTATTATTATATTTCTTTACTGGTTTAATTTATAATCTGATTTATGATTATTATTATTATTATTATTATTATTATTATTAGTAGTAGTAGTAGTAGTAGTAGTAGTAGTAGTAGTAGTAGTAGTAGTAGTAGTAGTAGTAGTAGTAGTATTATTATACTTCTTTACTGGTTTAATTTATAATCTGATTTATTATTATTATTATTATTATTATTATTATTATTATTATTATTATTATTATTATTATTATTATACTTCTTTACTGGTTTAATTTATAATCAGATTTATTATTATTATTATTATTATTATATTTATTTACTGGTTTAAATTATAATCTGATTTATTATTATTATTATTATTATTATTATTATTATTATTATTATTATTATTATTATTGTTATTATTATTATTATACTTCTTTACTGGTTTAATTTATAATCAGATTTATTATTATTATTATTATTATTATTATTATTATTAGTAGTAGTAGTAGTAGTAGTAGTATTATTATTATACTTCTTTACTGGTTTAATTTATAATCTGATTTATTATTATTATTATTATTATTATTATTATTATACTTCTTTACTGGTTTAATTTATAATCTGATTTATTATTATTATTATTATTATTATTATTATTATTATTATTATTATTGTTATTATTATTATATTTATTTACTGGTTTAAATTATAATCTGATTTATTATTATTATTATTATTATTATTATTATACTTCTTTACTGGTTTAATTTATAATCAGATTTATTATTATTATTATTATTATTATTATTATTATTATTATTATTATTATTCACGTTACTTCATGTTATTTCTGTCAGTACAGTGGATTAAATATCAGACATTTGTGATCCAAATGGCAAAGAAAAAGGAACATTGTGGATAAGACCTTTTGCTGTTTAATCAAAGGTAGAGCACGATTTTCTGGCAAACAAAACAGGTCTCACACTGCTTAAAACCTGAGGAAATTACTAATTTAATTCATTGCTATAATTGTAAAGACTAAAAGCACGCATCAATCATTTTATGCCTAGAATAAAAGCGCCTCGCAGTTTTTCATAAAAACACTATTGGCTGCATTAATGACAGGGTTTCACATCACGTTTAGTCATATGATTCAACCCTTAAACAACTCCTTTCTGCGAGAGGCTCATTCCCTGGAAAGCACCAGATTTTCCAACACAACAAACACTTTCATCAACTCTCACATTTGACTTGCATAGATTTGTGTCTTAAAGGGACAGTTCACCCAAAACTGAAAAGTCCTTCATTATTTACTCACCCTTCAGGGAAACTCATAAAGGTCTTGTGGGGTGAGTAAACAGAGTTCATTTTTATTTTTGGGTGAACTACCCCTTTAATCCTCTCTTTCCTCCTCTAACATATATTACATATCAGAATCTCTTATGACAAATAACAGCTTGCATCACTCCTGAATTCATGTTAAAACCACAGGCATTTCTGACCTTTGAAAATATAATGAAGAGTAGGAAATCCCTAAAGTTATTTTAGAATCAAACAGAAAGTTTTTACCATCAATCTCCCAAGTGGCTCTCAGTTGTTGGTCGGTGTGTTTGTGTTTTATAGAGAATTTCTCTTCTCTTTCTGTCTGAGTGTCTGGCTTTTTTATTTCTGCCCCAGTTGTTCGACTGCGATGTTGAAGCCTCGGGGAGAGACACTAACTCCTGCTCTGTTTGTGTGTGTGTCTGTCTGAAGCTCTGTATTTTCCTCAAGAGCCGGACTCTTGTGCTGTGCTCAGGGAGTCTGATCTCCATCTGTCTGTTTGGGCCTTTCTCTCTGAGCATTTTCATGAATCATCGTGGTGACTGCTGATGATGATCGCGGCCAAAAAAACAGCCATAAAACACTTGGCTACTACAGATGACTGCTGATTATTTTGCAGACCGCGTCTATCAAACACTGTAAATCAAAGGAATATTAATTTGGCTTAATTGAATTATGCTGCATCTCCTGCCAAGAAGAGAAAATGTGCAGAAACGGAGGGCAAAAAAGCAACTTGGATCTAGTAATAGGGATGGAAGTCAGCAGATTTTATGTCATTTTATTCATTTATCCATGTTTAATGTGCATTTATTACAAAGTATGGCATATATTGTGATCTTAAAGCAATAGCTGTATAATATATGTTGTATAATGCAATGTTTCCCCATCCTGTTCCTGGAGGCACACCAACAGTACATATTTGGACGTCTCCCTTATCTGACCCATTCATTTCAGGTTTCAGAGTCCCTTCTAATATTCTGATAAGTTGATTCAGGTGTGTTTGGTTAGGAAGAGGTTGAAAATGTGTACTATTAGTGCGTTTTCAGGAACATGGTCACACTGGTATACTGCATGCTGTATAACGGTGTTGGGTGGTGTTGCTTTCCTGAAGCTTTTAAAAGTACATACAGTACGTCTGTCGTCAAACAAACCCATGTGCTACCTGGGGCTTAACGCATGTCTTATGAACCAAAACTGATGTGTTTGTAACAAAAATATTTTAAAAAATTGGATGAAAACTCATATTACTGACTTCCAGTGGCTGCCAAATGTGTGTTCTTGAACTTCTTAGCTTAACTCTGACTCCACGTTTGACGCATGAGGTAAGATGCATACGTAGCCGACGAGTAATATACTAGTAATGCCAAACCAAATAGTTGTCTTGTTTGTTGCAATCTTCTGTGGTAAACAAACTGTGTGGTAAGTGCTTTCCACAAGACGCATTTATATCCAGAGTTTACGCCAGGGTGTCCAAACTCGGTCCTGGAGGTCTAGTGTCCTGCATAGTTTTGCTGCCTGCCTGCCTGGAAGTTTCTGGTATACCTAGAAAGAGCTTTATTAGCTGGTTCAGGTGTGTTTAATTGGGGTTGAAACTAAAATATGCAGGACACCAACCATTCAGGACCGAGTTTGGACACCCCTGGCTTACGCTAAAAATGCGTCTTACATCTTATGTTTTATACAGTATTCCAGCTGCACATAAGGTGCATTTGGCTGCTGCTGGAAGTCAGTAAGTGGAGTTGATTGGACTTAGTCCTACTATAACTACTATAGAAATAGTATAGCATATAATACTATAGTATAAAATAGTTCTGTTACAAAACCGTATGGGTTAGTTTGATAATGGATTTATGCACTTTTCGAAGCTTTAAAATAAAAGAGACTTTCCAACATCATTATACAGCATGGAAGAGACAGGATAAAATTTAAAACTACTCTGACTGTGTTTATCTGACAGAAAAAGGCATGTACACCAAGGATGTCTTGAATGGCGAGTAAATTATGGTGTCATTTAAATTTAAGCTCAACTTTTTCTTCATATTTTATTGTGTTTTGCACAAAATTACTGTATTCCTCCCTTGAACTGCTTTTGTACTGAAATGTGATGGAAAGCACAGAACGTACCTTCATAGTAGCTGAATCTTTATTTATCCCCTTTGCTGACATGCAACAAACTATAATATAATAAACTCAACCAAATAATATATTCATTTATCTACATGTCATTTTAATGTAATGTTTTTCTTTTAATCCTAATTGCATGTCGATGGCAATTAAACAAAATTGCTTTATAGTTTGAATGTGCATTAAGTACAGTTAGTAGTGTTCTTTTAAAACCACTTAAGTAGGACTCAATAATTAATTCTTAATGCAAAATTAAACGCAAAACCTACCACAGTGTGGAACTAAAGGATGTTTAGTCATCGTTTTATAAATTAAGTATGGGAGTTCTAGTTAGCTGTATTTATTAAAAATGCAATGCCCTGTATTCTGCTCTTGTGTCTTCCTGTCTCTCCTATTTTCCAAAAACACTGTACCCAGATATACCAGGAACCTCATAGTCTATTACCAGGCGAGTGCTGGTGGTGGAGTTAGAGATAATGTTATCTGAGCCTAATCAACAACACCTCCAGCCGGCCTTTCGCTGGCCCGCTGGCTTCCTGAGCACCCTTTAAATGCTGTTGGGTCATGGACTGACATTTTGACTAACTCTTTTAGGAAGCACATGTGTCTGTACTGGTTCGGGTAGTTTACAAGGACACAAATTTGTATAATGACATGGGTATGGCCTAGTTTTATTACTGACAATTTCTTACAATCACTCAACATCTCAAAAAAAGCCCAGGTGAGTGGGCTTGACAAACCACCTGTATAAAACATTATTTCATCTCTCTGTCATTTTACCAGACACTTGCACCAGTTTTGCACATTTGCACAAGACACTTTCTTACAATCACTAAACATTGTCATCACTCGAAAAAACAAATTGTGCATTTATGAAGTGAGCTTAACACTGGTGAGTGGGCTTGACAAACCACCTGTAAAAACACTATTCTCTCAAAAGAAACAACAAAATAAAACACTCTCCCCTCCAAACTCTAGTACTTAATTCTGTCAGCACAAACAGTTTCTTTGTATAATTACTAATTCCTGTCTGTATTGCCTCTTCTTATTGAATCGCTGAATGCCTTCTTAATTGTAAGTCACTTTGGACAAAAACGCCTGCTAAATGACTAAATGTAAAAATCTTACTTAAGTCTTCTGGGATTCAACATTCACCACAGGTTTCATGTGAGGGTTGAGTTTAAGGGCAGAGTGTGGCCAAATAATAAGTGGTTTTTACTGTATAATATGCATTGCATGTCCTAAGCAATGAAAATGTCTTGTATAATCTAGAAGAGTCTTGGATATATTTAAATTCGCTAACATACAGTAAGTACTCGTCAGCATGGTCTTGTATTTTGTGTCTTCTTTACTGTGAAACAGTGGCTTAGGTTAGTGTTTACACAAATGTTGACCAAAGAAAAAAAAGCTAAATAAAGTTTTAACTTCGGTCATACTGTATGCAATCTTATATGCGTACTTTGCTAATGATGAAATTTGCATGATGAAAGCTGTATCCATGCTCAAGCGCTAAGTTATCTAGTTAAGCTCCTGGAGGGCCAATGTCTTGCAGAGTTTAGCTCCAGGCAGCTCCAACACACACACTTAGAAGTTTATAGTGAATTTGAAGACCTTGATAAGCTGGTTCAGTTGTGTTTAATTATGGCTGAAGTTAAAGGGATAGTTCACCCAAAAATCTAAATTTCCTAAACATTTAATTAAACTCAAGTGGTTTTAAAACTTCTATCAATTGTCTTTCTTCTGTTGAACACAAAACAAGATATTCTGAAGAATGTTGGGGGGAAAAACAGGCCTTGACATTAATAATAGAAACTAAATAAATACTATGAAAGTCATTTATACTACGGAAGTCAATGGCGATTTTTCCAAGATTCTATGTATTTCTTTCTTTGTGTTCAGCAGAAGAAAAAAACTCAAACAGTTTTGAAACATGGATGAATAAATGATGACATAATTGTACATTTTGGGTGAATTATCCCTTTAAATCAGCCCAATCCCAAATGGTACCCTCGCTTAAACTCTTGGCTATACATACTCTAATCTCGGCACAATAATCAAGAAACGTTTTCTGATGTATAATGGTTGCAGCAGGCACAAATATATTACGCAGCACCTGAAAATAGTCCCCAGCACCATATCCTACACTTGCAGCACCAGTTCCTTGATTATTACACTGGAATGAAAGTATAGTTCCTTGACATGTCAGCTTGAAAACAAAAGCAAGAGATGCTAGTAAGATGCTAATGGTCTAATCCAATCCAATGATTTATGCTAAGCTAAGCTAAAAGCATTCCCACCAGACCCAGAGATTGGCTGAATGGATTTAAAAATCCTAAAACTCAACTGTTTAACTCTAGAGGAGTTGTAAAAAGTACCTTCTTTAAAAGTGGATTGTTCCTTTAAGTTTACAAAACCATAGGGTGTCTCCTTCATTGTGTTAGCTTTCAGATGAGTGCTTGCAAGTGCTGCATTACATCACAAAAATGTCGACTCTGCAAGGGTTTAGGATGGGGCAATGAATGGAACATCTTCTCATCATGAAGTTCATAACTCCATAGAGTTCCATTTGGGATTGGGTCCTTCTCCAGGACAGGACAGTGACACCTCTGGGAACATTCTTGTACCAGACCTAAAAACTGAAGTATACTTTTGGGGCAGAAGCTTTCGGAAGCATGTAACGTTTAGTGCAAAAGTTCACAGGACTGAACTGAGGGTTCACTAGTGTGGAGAATGTCACGACCACAGAGCAGCAGATGGCAAAGGTACGCCCAAAGAGAAAAGCCAGTATAAAAGCATCTGGTAACTGCCTTTGTCCAGACACACAATGGCTGCCATGGGAGAGTCATTACGGCTCGATAGATGGACCGTCTCCAGTGCGCGTCCTCACATCCCTATTGTCCCCCTGCAGTTCAATCGCTCGAACTTTTAGATAAAAGGTCAGCTGATCTTCTCTCATGTCCACCTTTATTGCAAGAGGGACCTTGAAACATATCAGTCATTTATATTCCTTACTTCTGATTCTCTTTCAAAAATGTCGCCCGTCTCGCCTAAAAGTAAAGGCTGACATTTTGACTTTCGATTCGCCACACAATAGACCAAGGTATGCAGTAGGTTATAAAGACGAGGGTAGAAAAATCATGTAGTTAAAAGCTTTTTCAAAGAGTAACAACCATCAGAACACGTTCAGTCGTCCTAGCATTAGCGAAATCCATTATTTAAAGCTATTTATCACAGAAGGTCTTTATGTCTTTAAATGCTTTAAAGGGTGATATTCAATGCATTCATTCGTTTCACAGAAAGATGAAGCGCTATATAATCAAGTCTGAATGAAAAGATGTTGAAGGACAGCGATGGAGTGGAGAAAGTGGAGCTGTCTCTGTAGTTAGAGATGTTTTTGAGAGGGATGTAGAGTCAGATACGGGACACGGAAAGTGATTGTGGCAGGTGAGGAGAGGCTCTCTCAGCCCACATCACGACTCGAAAGCCGCTGCCACATCCACTCTGCCCACCTGTCTGCCGCAGAGATGGCTGGAAAACCATGGTGACATTTCACGAACACGTGCACGCACACACGCGCCAGTGACGGAGTAAACATGACGTCCTTTTGGTGCTTCAAATGCACAGAAGTTCATGTGAAATCGCTATAAAAAAGATGGATTTGTTGCAGCTGAATGGAACAGATTGCTTGTTGTTGGTTTTTTTTTTTTTTTTAAGTTGAGCTACTTTGAGCTTGATGCTCTGTTTTAATAAAAATATATAGATTCATTTCCCACTGCTAGTTAAGGCAAACATCTAATCAGACAATCACGTCCATTTAGGCATGTTGGCATGGTAAAGATTATCAAACTGAGCATCAGAATGGGGAAGAAAGATAGTTCAAGTGATTTTAAATGTGCTGTGGTTGTTGGTGCCAGACAGGCTGCTCTGAATAATTCAGAAACTACTGTTCTGCTGGGATTTTCTGGGGTTTACAGAGAAGCATATGAAAAGAGAAAACATTCCACAGAAACATTTGAAAAAGAGAAGACATCCAGACAAACACTTGAATAGGAGAAGACATCCAGCATATTTCTGTATTTTTTGGGGGGATGACCTGTGTATATTGCATCATTCTGAGATGATACCTTGTATCATAGATGTATCAGATAGCTGAAGTAAACGTGCGTAAAGTCATGTTTTTAGTTTCAATTTGATTACAACTTGGTTAGTTCAATTTATAATCATGCACATTTCGTTGGATCATGGCCAATGATGCTCCCATTTGCAACATAGGCTCATTCTGAAAACGTAGCCCTATATATGTTTCTGGAGATCACAAATTATGTTGCCAGAGCTACGTATAGCTGCATTTCATTTTTAAAATGAATGATATGGGGCGGTATGATGCCGTTCCTTTTCGCGCTTACCAGATGACCACTTACCTCCATATGGACAGCTTTCCCGCTGTTTCCAGTGTGTCCCGTTAGCTCACCATGTACGTTGGCGGACTTGAAACGTAGAGAGGAGTTGACCACGGCGATGGGGTTTGAGTCTGGTGAGGAACGATTCCAGAAAGTGTGTAAAACAAGAACAGAATCCAAAAAATAAAATAAACAAGTAAATAACGGTGAGAATGTGGTAAAAATCAGGCAAGGGCTTTCTTTTTCTGGATTGCTTTTAAAAATTGTTGGTTGGGTCAATCAATACAATTGTTTGGGTTTAGGAAAAGAGAAGAGTGGGTCAGTCGATCGGTCAGTCAGTCAGTCAGTCATTCAGTCAGTCAAACAGTCAGTCAACAGCGGCCCCTGGTGGATTTACGCGAGCACAGCATGCCCGAATGGCACTCGCGAGAGAAATTTGAGATGTAAAAAAGCTTACACAGCGGCCTCTGGTGGATTGACGAAAACAAAAAACTGCAAAAAAAACAGCTCCTGGGATGTATTTGGCACTCTCCAGAATCGTATATAAGGTACTCTTTAGAATGAGCCTGGGTTGCCCATTTTGGCCAAGATTTACTTAAAACAATACAAGTTTTTGACTTTTATTTCATTTATAAACCACAGTAGGATGAAGGGTCTACTATAGTGTAACTTACATGACACTAAAGTAAAGCAATAACCATTATTTATCAGTAATAGTTGTAAAATAAAACTCTGCATTACTGATGAGAAAAAAATAAATAAAAGTGCTCCTAGTAATGTAAAGCACACACACACGCACACACACACACACACACACACACACACACACACACACACACACACACACACACACGCAAACGCACACACACACACACACACACACACACACACACACACGCACACACACACACACACACACACACACACACACACACACACACACACAAATGTAAGTATCACACAGGGGAAGAGCCTGAATCAGACAGAAAATGACACAGAGGACACAGCTGAACCTCATGCCTGCTCTCTAAAATCAAATCTGACAATTCTCTTTCACAAATATTTGGAATAAGCATGTGTAAGTAATATAAAACATTACCATATCTTTTGCGAGATGGTTATTTGAGATGCAGAACGCAGGGAAAGTGGTTGCATAGAGAGACACTGCAGCGCTGCTGAAGATTGAGGGTGTTTACAGGGGTTTGACGGATGAATATGAATTTGAAACTAAATTATTAACAGTGCCAAACAGCATTTCCCGTTGTTTAAATTCTTGTTTTGGTCCTTGCTACAACATACCGTTAACGCTAGAAACTGTGCATGTAATAGATCAATTTTAACAAATAAAAATACTAACAGGTTTTGGCTCACAATCCACAGCTTTGTCTATTATGGTTGGAGCTGCTGCTCCTTTAAGGAATTTTTAGCCGAATCCAGCACTGAACGAGGAGAAATTCTGAAGGCTGTCCTTTGTCAAATACTAGCTATATATATATATATATATATATATATATATATATATATATATATATATATATATATATATATTATATATATATATATATATATATATATAGTATATTTTAGATATACTTTGTGTCATGTTCCTTGGATGCCCAAATATAGAAACCTGTGAAAATAGCCGCGTTTGGATGGCATTTTACATTCGCTGCAATAACATTTCAGCACCTCTGGCCACGCCCCTTTGCTGTGCAGGGTGTATCCATGTGGTGAATACGCGTAACTTGAAGCCTTTGTGATCTCACTAGTCTGGATGCCTTTTTTGTAGTCCCCAAACTTCATTCGCTGTAGGCTTTTCTGAGCTAACTCTGTAAAAGCCAGTGTCTCCCTTTGCATTGAACTTTGAGCGTCTTACATTCAGAGATGTTGTTTATGTTCACACAGCTATATTACAAATGAACTAAAGTTTAAAATATGATATCGTAGTGGACCAGCCCTTTAAGAAAACGTATCGTTAAACAGATAGCAGGTTTTTTTTTTTATTATTTTACTTTCAAAATAATTGTTCAGGTAAAATCACCAAATTTATAGTGTTCTATCAGCATTTAACTACCCCAAAGAATAGTTTGCATTGGTATTTCTATGTTCTAAGGTGTTTAGTTGCCCCTGTTTTGAGTTTAGGCTACACAAACATTGCCAGCTCAAACTAATTATAAAATTACAAAAACTAAAATGCTGAAAGAGAGGAAGGTAACAGAGCAGATGACCCATAAAACACATTAACCAGCTGAGGCAGAAGTCTACCTTTTTTAGATTAGGATATCAAATGAGCACAGTGTGGTTAAAATTTCACAGCAGTAAAACTCTGTAATTCTGCTTTTGTCATGAGTCAAGCTTCAGACATGCTCTCCAGCAGCATGAAAGAGAGACCAACAAAAGCATAGATGGCATATACAGTATCCGTGGAATCCTCAAGGTTAGCTGGTACTGTCAAAATCACCAGACAGCTGCAGTCTGATTTAATCAATACTTAAAATTTAGTGTACAGAATGAGCCTTACACTTCCTCTTTTTCACTTTCACATGCTTTAATGGAGAAATGCACTAGATCGTTTTGACAGGAAAGAGGCTTGTGTTTTCTTGAGCATACGCACTTTACAGTAATTGCGTGTCCCTATTGAACCTTTTAAGCCAAATGAGAAAAAATGCTACATCTTGATGAGGATTTGAGCTCAGATGCAATAGTGAGACTTCATTGATTTCAAATGTGAATTCATCATTTTCAGATGCCTGTGCATACACAAAAACACATCTTGAACAGGAACTAGCTTATATATATTCAGTTGGTTTTATATGTAGAGTGAGTCTGATTTTCCAAATTAATTATTTTTATGAAAAGGCAGGAGAGCCCGATCTCACCAGGAAGCGAAGCTATTTTATGTATTTTCAGAAAAAAAGGCTAATTTATACAACTTAATTCAATAGATTTTGTATGAAAACAAAAGATTTTTTTTAAAAGGAGTCATATACCCTATCCCGATCCGTAAACCTACCTCTCATTAGGGGATCAAATCATACTAAAATGTACAAATGAGATGCAAATTAATGTGAATTAGTCATTAAATAAAAAAATTCAGAATTATCGTAAGATTGCATTGAACAGGAACATGCTTGAATGTAAGTTTATGCAGCTTAAATATATTGAGAAAATAAATATTTGTCTTTCTCTCACTCCTCTCTCTCTCTCTGACATTTTTAATAAATAAAAATGATTCAAAGATAATTCATTTCAAAGGCTAAAATGCAAAACTAAAGTTTTCAGTATTTAGTCATTTCATGCTTTTTTTTCTATATTTTATATGTATTGTCCCTAGAAGTAAAACCTCTTTTGGTCAGTCTTTTTTTATTATAAGATGAAATTATAAGATGTTTTCACGCCTGACTATGAGGTGGTTTTTGTCAAATCAAAGTAGTACACACTGAGATGTTTTTGATTTGTCAGTGTTTTAGTTTATATGCGATTATTCCTGCAAGTTTTGACTTTTTAATTAATTGTCTATTATTGTTTAAATTTTTACATGTCCAGGGACTGCAGGTGGAAAATAGCAATCCTGCTACAACCTGGGACAATGCATCTTTCCTTTTTGAGGTTATTGTAAGTTTTGAGCATGTCCCTGCATTAAATCAAATTCATTCATTTTGAATTGCATTATGGGACCTTGATTGTTTCCCACCAATGTTTAACCATAAAAAAGTTAGAAAATAATACTTTAATGAATTTTTTAAATATTTTGAATTGATATATTCTCTGGGTTGTTGTCTATTATTATTATGATAAAATAATGATAATAATAAAGTACATTTAGTAAATTTTTCTGTTATTTTACAGACTTATTTATCTATGTATTATTTCTGACATTATATTATTTCAAACTTATTTACTTTTAAAAATCATACTGATATATCAATTAAAGTCACTTTGTTAAACCGTAGAGTTGAATGGTTTTAACCTCAAAAGTCGACAGAACAAGGTCCCAAAATACAATCCACAACCATAAATGATTCAATAATGAAAAATTGTGCCATACTATTCTGTATCATACTGTTTCAAACACCTGTAGTTGCAGCCTTTATGCAAGCTATTTAATTATTATATTTGTCACGCAATCAAACTAACAAACTAATTGCTATGTGTAAATCTCTGTCATGCAAGCAAACTAATTATATTATATTATATTATATTATATTATATTATATTATATTATATTATATTATATTATATTATATTATATTATATTATATTATATTATATAGGCGACATGGTGGTTCAGTGGTTAGCACTGTAGCCTCACAGCAAGGTCACTAGTTCGAGTCTGGGCTGAATCAGTTGGCATTCCTGTGTAGAGCTTGCATGTTCTCCCCGTGTTCACGTGAGTTTTCTTCCGGGTGATTCGGCTTCCCTCACAGTCCAAAGACATGCGGTACAGGTGAATTGAAGAAACTAAATTGGCCAAAGAGTGTGTGTGAATGTGAGAGTCTATGGGTGTTTCCCAGTACTGGGTTGCAGCTGGAAGGGCAAAATATATGCTGGATAATTAGGCGGTTCATTCTGCTGTGGTGACCCCTGAAGTATAAAGGGACGAAGCCAAAGGATATTATATTATATTATATTATATTATATTATATTATATTATATTATATTATATTATATTATATTATATTATATTATATTATATTATATTATATTATATTATATTATATTTCTATTCTTATCTGAGCATCTAATTATCCACATAAAAAGTACCAGTAATTCAATAATGCTATAATAAAGTAATTATTGTGCTAAAATGCATCCTGATCTAAAAGGCAACATTTACTACACCTGCAGCCCCATCGCATGCGGTATGTGCGTCACAGCCCTGAACTCCACCCTGACCACAGATGGTGACAGGAATGAGCCGAGCGATATCTGTCCACATCCCTCAGTCTTAAAACTCACCGATGCATATTTAAACCTGAGCTGTTTTGCATCGCCTTCATAGGTGACACATTATGGAGAAGCTTCCGGAGAACTTCGTAATGGGCCCCAGTGTGTGTGATCACAGTGTTTCAGCTGCCAACCATGGCAGATGGGTGACTGTAATGAATGAGCTGTGTGTGTGTGTGGGTTGTGTGTGTGTGTATTTGTAAAACAGGCTGTGAAATTCATGAAATATCTTTTTTCTCTATTTCCCAGTCTTTGTCGTCCTTTTTTCCCATGTGTGAATGACTCTGCCGTCAATGTACTTTTTAACCTTGGTTTCATTTTATACAAGCCACTCCAGACAGGGAGCAGACACACTTCAGTTTTGTTAGTGAATTGCACAGAATAGGTGTAATACTTGGGTTTATAATGTCCTCACAATGAGTGCGACTTTGGCTTTGGATGCCAGATTTTCAAAGAGAGCTGTGTATCAGCTCAAACACATTGGTTTCCACGAATTAAAACACTCCATAAACTTTAATGAAATTACTTTGTCCTTATTTTTTTTTTTACCAGACAAAGTAAACCACAGGAGCTAATAGGTCTATAAAAGATTCATGTTCGAAAACAAGACTATATAAAGAATTAATTAAACTTTAGTGGCGAAACAAAAAAGTAAATATATAAATAATACAATAAACGAAAAAGAGAGCTCTTTTAAGATTGCTGCACAGACAAAAATAATGGTCAAATGCTTGGAATAAATAATTTTTGTGCTAATGTTGTTGTTTTTTTAAAGTCTCTTATGATTCTCAAAGCTGCATTTATCATATCAAATATACCGTAAATTCTGTGGTATTGTGAAACAGTAATGCAATTTAAATTAACACTTTTCATATACTTTAATTAATTTAATCAGTGTCACATAATCCTTTAGATCAGACCTGGGCATTTTACAGCCCACAGGCCACATGCAGCCTGCTGGACTTCTTTGATCGGCCTGCATGAAGTATTTCTTTAATTTAAATACAACCGCAAATAGGGCCTTGTCCTGCACAGGTCAGATATTGCAAGTCACCAAAAAGCGACTTTCACATATAGCGCCTTCTGCATGCTCAGTTTTGTTATTTCAAATGGAAAATCGCCTATTCGGTATGCAAATAAGAGGGGATGCACATGCGTTATGTCATGTTCAGGTTTTCCAGGTGCTGCGTGTTGAAAATAAATCAAAACATTTCAGAGTGCTGCACGCAAACCACGAGTCACATGACAAGAACCAACCAGGTAGCTTCACACTTTGTATGGAATTACACAGTAAAACAAGTAGATTAATTACCTCGGATTAACGATTTAACAAATCTAGATACAGATCCTCTCTTAGTGATGATCATTACATCACATATCCAGAATCACAACCACAAAACAAATTAACTGTAATGGTCTGGCCCTTTAAACCACCTCAGAGTCTAATGTGGCCTTTAGATAAAGCATTTCAAAATATTATGGTGGAAACCATTTTGGCTTCACTGTTTTTGTAACGTCTTGCCTTTTATATTATATTATATTATATTATATTATATTATATTATATTATATTATATTATATTATATTATATTATATTATATTATATTATATTATATTATCACCATTTCCAAAAAAAGTATTATTTAATATTATTATTTATTTTATTTTTATATTTATATATTATGTATCTATTTGGGACAACAAAACCAGTCATAAGAGTTTTTTTTTTTAATTAAGATTTATGCATCGTATCGAAAAGTATAGTTATTTTCATTGATGTATGGTTTGCTATTACAACATTAGGCTGAGGTGCAATTACTTGAAATAGTGAAAAAAAAAAGTTTTGACATATTGACATTAAGAAATTTACAAAATATCTTTATGGAACATGATCATTACACACAAAACTTTTGCTACTTGTTCAAACTATTTGCTTTAAAATTAGTTCTTTTTTTTATTTAAAGTGTTTTTTTTTTTTATAATCCACTTAAATTTGTAAAAATAAACAGTTCATTTATCCTGATCAATGTGTGGTGCAGGGGACAACATAAATTATATATATCACAGTTTCAAACTAGATTGCTCCAAAAAAAAAAAAAAAAACACTGAACCATTAATAATATGCTTCTAATAACTGAGTGCCAACATCACATGAAAGTTTATGAGAACCACATCAGCATCATGTGACTTTAAAGTAGATGCTGACAATTCAGCTTTGGCATCACAGAAATAAATCAGCATTTCAAATAGTAATTACATTTCAGAACATGCTACTGTATTTAAGATCAAATAAATGCAGCTTCATTTTTAAATGGTATACATATAGCTTAAGCCTAAATGTGTATAAGCCAAAAGTTGGCTTTCAGGGGGAGGGTGGTGAGTAAGTATACAGGAAGTCCCGATCCAGAAAGAGGAAGTGTCAAAGCAACAGATTGTAAAAGGGATTGGGTCTTTATCAGAGCTTTCAGACTGAGCAGATAGAGTCAGTGGATTGATTCTGAAGAGCGGGGAATTAATTGAAGATGGGGTGAGGTGCCGTCACAGTCTGGTCTGCTTGGAGAAGGCAAGCTAAAGGTCACGGGGGAAATGGTATTAGCTCTTCACCTTGAGATTATAGAGCGATCTACCCTCAGATAAAGCCCGAGCGTTCTTGACGAGGCCAGGGATGGGAATAGAGACAGGAAGATTGTGCAAAGACGGATGGAGGAGGGAAGATATATTAGTTAATTATGAAAAAAAGAGATGAGGTTCACATGCTTTGCATATTAAAAGAACAGATATGTTATGACAAGACCATGTGAGGTTGAGTCTAGACTGCCAATCCACTGTAAAAAATATATATTTCTGAACTACATTTTGTCATCTCAACTTACATCAAACAACATGAGTAAAATATTAAGTAAAACTTTGTATAACAAAAACAAATTATTAAAATGGAATTAGTTGAAACACAAAATAAGCAATTTTTACATTTATTTAAAGATTTGCTATGACCAATGAATGGTATTGGTGTCTCATGTCATGTCATCATAAACAATAATACAGCCATCTAGAGCTGCACAATATATCGTTTCAGCATCGATATCGCAATGTGTGCGTCCGCAGTAGTCACATCGCATAGATATGCAATGTTTCACTTTTATCTATGCTTGTAGTTTGTTTATTACATGTTATGCCTGATTCACACCCCTACAGAATCATACCAGTCAATCAAAATTAATACATTCAGTATTAATTTTGATTGACTGGTATGGTATTATTTTCACTGAACCTTAAAATAAAGTGTGACCAAAAATTATTTCCAAGTATAACAAAGTATATCACTATATATAGCAAAAAATATATATATCGTAATGTCAGATTTTCCAATATCGGGCACCCCTACAGCCGTCTATTATACAATCGTCCATCGGCTGGTAATTCTAGTCTTTTGTGAAGTGTAAAATGAAGAAATAAGTATTTCAGTATACTGTCCCTAAAATCCAAAAAATAAGAAAATGGCACCACATATTGACCGGAGCATAACAAAACATACATTTTCTTGCTAGATAAGTACAAAGGTGTAACACAGATTCTAGTCCATGACTACGGTGTAGTTCAGTTTTACAATTCCGAACAAAAATTCCTGGAGGTAGGGCAAAAGGTTTAAAAAGCAATTTTGACAAACCAGGCTCATTCCGATTACTTCCCAGGAGCTACGTTTTTTTTTTTTTTTTTTTTTTTTGCAGCTTTTGATTTCGTGAATCCACCAGAGGTTGCTGTGTACGCTTTTTTAGATCTCAAAATTCTCTCAA